>NC_053026.1:316732231-316881683 GCF_003073215.2 Triticum urartu | reverse complement strand
ATAGCTATGATTTTACCAGCGCCAAGAATTTACTTGCAAAATTTTGTTAACATCAACCAGCATCACATAATAATGTAATATGATATGATACACCATGGGTCGTCAACTCTAATGCTAGTAAACTTGTGGATTGTTATGCATATGGCATGTTAAAGTCTTTGAGTCAACGCTCTATTCTGTCAAATGCACGAACATGTTATGGCAATTTTCTTTAATGGATTTATGTTATTTTTGTCTGGATAAGCCAACTTGACCACTTAATATTCTATTGACCTTAAATTTTTAATTCGTCAGAACTAACCTGAGTTGTTCATGTTACAGATTAAGAAAACTGCAGAAAATATTGACGAGGCTGCAAAAGAACTTCCAGATGCTAATTTGGTAAGATAAAACCATTATTCCAGCACTTCATCAAATTAATATATTTCTAATGATCAAACAAGTATATGTGTGGAGTTCTGACAGTCATCCATTGCTTTCAGAGGCCGGAGGACTTATGGGCCAACCACTCAAAAGTAGTTTTACCGAAGCCACATATGAAGGATTCTGCGTCATGGAGAGCCGTCCAAAAAGTATGATATAGTTTTACCAAACTGCTTTTCGCATGTGATTTTAAAGTCACTGGATGAAACTAGCGTTATATAAAGAAATTAGAGATTTGGGTGCCTCTCGTTTTATTCATGGAAATATATACCTAGTTCCACCCATGCATTCTGCTGAAGAATTCAGTCCATTACAGAACAGTGATTATGTCTAATGTAGGAGTATTCTATATTGGCAAAACGAGGGGATCGTTGGAGACGTACATTTGGCATTTCATTGTGATGATTGTGTTACTTCTTCTGTAGGTTCGTGAGGGTGGAGAAAACATTGATCTGAAACATTTCAGGCCTGTAAAACCTTTGGGGTCTGGTGATACTGGAAGGTAAATCCTATCATACTTTGTTTGAAACAGAATTAACTTAAATCTGTATAGTAGCACTGCTTGAGTTCTGTTGCCATCAGAAGTTTTAAATAGTAAACTATGTACATTATTGTTGAAATTGTAGCGTGCACTTGGTGGAGTTGCTAAACACAGGTGAATACTTTGCCATGAAAGCGATGGATAAAAATGTCATGCTTAATCGCAATAAGGTTTGATTCTTTTTTCACCTTCTGAAATGATAACAACATTAATTATCATAGGAAAATGTAGTTCACTTGTATAGTTCTACTTATGCTCATTGTTTCATTTTTCTGATAACATTATAATGTCTCTAGGTCCATAGAGCTACTGCTGAACGACAGATCCTTGATATGTTGGACCACCCGTTCCTTCCAACATTGTATGCATCATTTCAGGTTTGTTCATCAATATAAGGAAGCAAATTTATTATAGATCACATTGTACTTGTTCATGTGTAATCATCTTGATGAGTAAGCTTGTCTAGTCCCTAACATTTAACATAGGTCCAAGTTTGAATATAAATTTAAGCTCATTTGAGAAGAAACACACTAGGCTCAAGTTTTTACTTTGTTTAAACCCTACCATAGCAGCCCTGGCTCGCAATCCAATGGCCTTCTATCATGTTTTGGAGAGAGGGCGGGGATGGGGTTAGAAAGAGGTTGTCTTAATTGACGCAATGACTTTTCATGTTCTACAATCGAGTGACATTTTTGTTTCTGCTCAAATGTTGCAGACAAAGACACATATATGTCTCATTACAGATTACTACCCTGGCGGGGAGCTCTTTCTGCTCCTAGATAGGCAACCTCTGAAGGTTTTGCGGGAAGATGCAGTCAGGTCATAATTCAAACTGTTTATTATTCTTAGATCTGGTCGGGTGATTTCTGACATAAGATACTGATCACAGTCACAGGCGTGTCACTTCATTGTTTTGGGGTTTTGTCCACTCTAGATGTTGTACAAGAGGCAGTATTTAACATTTTTCATGATTGGAACAGGTTCTATGCAGCTGAAGTTGTCATTGCACTTGAATACTTGCATTGTCAAGGTATACCCCCCCCCCCCCCACACACACACACACACCCAATACACCAATGAAACTCCCTTTGATTGTGCTGCATCACAGCATTATTAATGGCAATTATGTCCACCTTTCAAATGCATATGCCTTCAGTAAGGAGTTAGCCCTTGCAGCATATTTTCTGTAAGGCCTTAAAAGCAATGTTTCCTTATCCGAATAAAAAAGAGCTGGCATAATACAGGTTGAGATTTCTACTGCTTATAAGGTGTCATGTTTACTCTTGTTTAATATTATTTATATCCTCAGGTATAATCTACCGAGACTTGAAGCCAGAGAATATCTTACTTCATAGAGACGGGCACATATCCCTGACAGACTTTGATTTATCTTGCCTGACATCTTGCAGACCGCAGGTAAAAAGACACTAAATTTGATTTGAAAAAAAATAACTTAATTTTGAAGCTCTTTCTCTTACAATAAATCATAAAAATGCATATAGTTTTTATGCATTGCTGGCCCTAAAAAGGGAAGGTTGACTTCAGTATATTCATAGGTTATGTGATGAGGTGAAGTAATTATCTGTTCCTGTTTTGGTAGGTCTTTCTTCCAGAAGAAGGTAATAAGAAAAGCAGGAGGAAAAGCAGGAGTTCACCCATATTTTTTGCGGAACCTATGCGAGCATCCAATTCATTTGTTGGTACAGAGGAGTACATCGCACCTGTATGTACTTTCTCTTGGTTTTTTTTTAGTTTATTCTTCACCGTTTTTGCAACATATCCATTGTTTCCCTGTGTTTTCGTGTGTGCATAATGTAGAGTATTTAATTCTGATACTGGTCCTTGTGTTGCAGGAGATTATTACCGGAGCTGGCCATACAAGTGCTGTTGATTGGTGGGCGCTAGGTGCATAGCTCTTCCACCAACTATGCAGTTTTCTTTGTGCATATGTTATTATACGGTAATTCTAATGAAAGCCATTTGGTGATGCAGGGATTCTTCTGTATGAAATGCTGTATGGCTACACACCCTTCAGAGGTAAAACCAGGCAAAGGACCTTTGCCAACATCCTACACAAGGACATCAGATTCCCCGCGAGTATATCGGTACGGTAATTAAGAAAGCGGCTTAGCATATATTCCTATATTATTTCTGAAGAAAAATTTGGTTGACAAGGAAAGTTTACTCGGGGTTGCACATGGGTGCTGTGTGAATGAGCAGGTGAGCCTCCCAGCGAGGCAGCTGATCTACAGGTTGCTGCACAGGGATCCTGCGAATAGAATGGGATCGTATGAGGGATCGAATGAGATAAAACAACACCCGTTCTTCCGCGGCATCAACTGGGCCCTTGTGCGGGGCACGGTAATGAACACTCACTCCATTATTATCATGACTAGCTAGCAATAATACCCAGCTGCCGCCGGTTATTTGTGACCTTTTTGTAAAGACGAAATGGCGCACCGTTTTTTTATGCCTGTTTGATAGAAGAAAACCAAAAACGAAATTTGTTCAGAGTCTTAGTTATTAGCTAGCTAAATAAATGGTTGTGTGACTAATTTGTTTGTGTGTGAAACTGGCGTGGTGCAGGCTCCTCCAAAGATGGACGCTCCACTGTTGTCGGACGACATGGACAAGGGATTGGGCGACGCTGCTGCCGCCGCTGATAATTACACCGACATGTTCTGAACGAAGAAGGTGGATGGACAGACAGAGATGCCAAAGATGTATCCTGGCCGTGCTAGCTCAATCATGCGTGTTTCGTTTGCTGTTGCTGGCTGTTTTTTTCTGTTGGTACCCATACCCATACTTCGGTAGGGGATGGAATAAGCGCTGGAGTTGTTGAGCGCAATGTAGTAGTCCTGTACCGGGATAGTATTAATAAGCAATTAAGGTGCGTATATGCGTGCGTCCAATGATGGATGGGGTATTGGGCTTGAAGAAACGGACTTGGGAGTTGATGCATAGTCTTCCAACAATTACCAGGAGGAGGAGATGCAGGAGCGGCGACGGAGGCCCCTGCCGAAGTTGCCGTCTCCGGCCGGCCGGCCGCCGCGCGCCTGCGGAGACAAGTTCAAATTTCTTGTGCCGCCGTCGAAAGAAAATAACAAGGGTTTGAAGGAGTAGATTTGAACACTGAGCGAGCCATGGAGCAAACTGGAATCCCGGCGGATAGGATACCGGCCACCACCAGTAGGATACTGTACATAATAAGTGTTTTGTTCTAAGTCCAAGCTTTAAAATGTTAACCAACTTTATAAAAAATAGTAGTAACATATATGACATCAAACTGGTATGTTATGAAATTACATTTCAAAACGGATCTAGTGATACTATTTTAGTGCCATAAATAGTGCTATTTTTTCCTAGAAAGTTGGTCCAAAATTTAAAATTTTGACTTAAGACAAAAACTAGATATAGACTTATTCGCGGACGGAGGGAGTACGTGATCCTCCTGAATCCTAGATTAGATCGCCCCGCACGTACTATTTCCCAATTAATTCATTTTGGCTTCAGAATCATTTGTGCCACTGTGGGCGCACGGCACTAGTTTCATCTCGTGCTCAATCGTTCCCTTCAGGAACAGTGCATGATTTGCATAATAGTTTCAATCCAGTTCATTTTCGCTTGATCTGAATTGGCAGAATTGTTGTTGATGGTTTTATTTTAGGATTTTGATAACCAGCGGACGTTCGTTGGGAGGGCATGGCAAATCGAATGATTTTCATGACAATTTGTGGTCTCCGTGGATGGCAAGAAAAAAAACACTAGCAAGCAATGGCAAATCCGCAAAGTTCGGTATCTTGCCAATATCCGCAAAACTCGCCTTATTCTCCCTTTGAGTAATCCTCAATGGATGAGCCTCAAATCACCCAAGATTGATTTTGAAGACAACCACCACACCTTTATAAACTATATATAAAGCACACCATGCACAAGAAAGCTTTCAGATAATCTTCTCGGTGCACACCACAATCAAGGAATCTCCCGGCCTTGACTCGTACCACTTAGGAGCCCAAATCTCCAAAAGTAAAAAAAAAATCCTCAATGAAATCAACGGGGAACTAAAATCGGTTTAGTGAAAGTGTAGACCGAGGGATCATCTCCATTTTCCCTCAAAGGAGTTTAGTCTTTTGATGGAGGGAAGAAGGGGATATGGAGGGTTTGAGCTTTCAAAAATGGAGTAGGAGAGAGAAATCAACTCAACTCAATTTTTTGGGGAAGGATAACTGTTGGGAAAGAAGGGGTGGGCTTTTATATCCCACATAGATTTCTTCCTATTATAGTTTCATTTCAGCAGCCCATAACTAATTCTGGAGGTTTCAGAATAGGCTTAGGTTTCAACCTGCCCGAATTTTTATTTGAGAGTACGCCAATGGCGTACCATATTTTTATAGAAGAGAGCAAACATAATTATAAGAGGCTAGGCATAGATGCGAACATCCTGCTAGCGGAACCCACTCGACACCTAAAGGAAAAAGGCCTAACTACTCACAAAACGGTGTATTCTTCCGACTCCGGCTTCATCCCATTCTCTAAGTTCGTCAAAGATTTGGTGCATCAATTGTCTCGGCCTCCTCTGTTGCTCCAGTCGCCCAAAAACTCTGGCATTTCTTTGTTTCCATATGGACCAAGCGACGAATATGACAATAGTGTCAAAACCTCTTCTATCCCTTGTCGCAATTGCACTCCGCACTTGAAGTTACCATGCCTCAAGTGAATCACCAGGTTGCGGCTGCCTAACAGTGACACTGATTTGTGTGAAGCATAGATGCCAAACCTCCCGAGCGTAGGGGCAATGGAGAAGTATGTGATCGACCGTGTCTTCCTCTTATAAGCATATGTAGCAAGCAACCGTACTGTCCTGCAGGCCGTGCCTAGCTCGCCGATCCGAGGTCCAAAGTCTATATTGCACCGCTAGCCATGCAAAGATTTTACATTTGAGGATCGCCCCACTCCTCCAAATACACTCATACGTTGGAGAAGTCGCAAGCCCAAGATGCAGAGCTCGATACATCGACCGAGCTGTGTACTGCCCTGAAGCGTCCCAAGGCCATGTTCCGGAGGAGGTTTTCGGTTAGCACAACCTGCTGGAGTCCATATAGCCTTGCCGGAACACACTCCAGAACACTGTCTAGATTCTGGACCGACCCGGATTCCGAGCAAGGTTCCTGCTTAGCTCACATGTACTGGAGTGCGTGCAACCTTGCCGGAACACACTCCGGAACACCGCGCCGGATTCCGGATTGCTCGGAACATCATCGAGAAGTTTCGAAAGATATTCCGGCCAACACAAAAATGCCTCATGAAGTGGAATTTAAAGAGAGTTTCTTGGCGGATTTGATGGAGAACATAGAGAACGAACAATTTGGCTATCTTGATGTCAATGGGATGTGGACAGGAATGTACCAATATGAGTTCCACCGTAAATCCAAGGAGATACCTCTCTTAACAGTGTGACTTTTCTAGGACTCAAATAAAACTGAAAACCCTTCGAGTGTCCATCGACGTATTTCCCCTTTTCAAATTAAGGGCCATCCATCTCCCTCGATAAAACACCGAGCAACCAATGCTCTGAGATAAACTTGATAACTAACATTAGTCCTTACTAGCCCCATTGTCATCAACTAAAATACCATTTGGGGAACAATGCACTTTCACATATGTACTTATGTGTACATGTGTGTGTGTTTGCGAAAATGATCCAAATCTATTATCAAAATTCACTAGAAGTACAAAGCACCTCAAACATTATAAAAATTACATTGCGATTATGAGACCACCAAAGGACCACTACCGTCGCCGGAACGAGCCACCGACTTGCCATTGTCGTTGCTTCCCTACTGGAGCCGGCTTGACCTTGTAATGACAACTAGAAAATCTTTGTGCACGTGCCCCTGGAGTCCCAGTTATTGCAGTCGAACCCTTGAAAAGATCTTAAGCACATGACACCAAATCTCGCCACATGACGAGAAACCCTAACCTCATCGCCCCAAGGAGATGCCAGGAATCTACGTCGGAGCTCCATCAACTACGTCCGACGACGAACTCAAGGAGGATCGGAGCCTGGAAGACAAACTCGAAGAAGAAGTGACGCCATCCGCCCGGGCGCCGCACCTTTGAGGACTGAAAAACCCTAACATAAACTACTAACCAGAGCAGAGGCACTAGGATTCTCCTCCACACCACCGGCCTCCGGGGCGGCAGGCAAAGGAGAGGTGAATCCACGGACTCGTTGGAAAAGCCCAGAGGGGATAGTTTGCCCTAACCGCCAAGGGGTGGGGAAGGAGTTGTGTACATGTGTAAATTAATGCATTTCTTTTTGAAAAAAGTGTTCTCTTTTCTTTTTGCGGGTGAAAAAAAAGAGTTCTCTTTGATGCAAGAATTGTCTCCTTCGTATCAAAGATAATGCATAAGATAACCCAAAAAGAACTGAGTTTGGGGAACAAAATATCAGATTACATTATCAAGAAATGTTCCATCTTTGGACAAAAGTGGATTTGTCTTAAAGAAAAGTTCTAGAAGCTGATAATGGTAATCAAGAAAAGTGTTTAAGCAAAAAGAAAAAGGAAATTTCATATTCTAATACATAGAGTTATATAGGAAGCGAGATAGTATTTTGTTTTCGAATTTAAAGTAAAACTAAATTACATTTGTAAACGCAAATATGAGGTTTCTCCGTCTCTTCACGTCAGATCAACCTCCGAAGATAAGGGTAACCAGCTAAAAACGACTAAAGGAGGGCGTTTCAGCTGAAAGTTAGCAAGAAAAATCTGCCTCTCTAAAAGACACAAAATATGCATATTTTACAAATTAAGATCAGCAAGTGTATTGTTCCCTGAAAAAAAACAGCAAGTGTATTACCTGTATTACTGGGCTGACTTGGGTTGGGCTCGGCCGGGCCGGGCCGGGCAGGGCATGGTTGAGATGATTCTTCTGTCCTAGTACTGCATTAGGCCTTGTACAATGGAAGATGCTTAGGAAAAGTGTTTAGAAAAATAAATCAGGCTTTCTTTAAGCACCAGTGCTTATTTGTATAGAATAGACACTTAACTAAGGCCTTATACAATGAAAGATGCTTAGAAAAGGTGCTTAAAAAAACAATGCTTATTTATACAGGATAAACGCTTAACTAATTGTTCTTTCTGTAAAAATAGACATCGGTGTTTTAGAAAAAATCTGATTTATTTTTCTAAGCATCTCTCTAAGCACCCCATTGTACAAGGCTTACATACCTCGAGAGATACCCAGAGCATCACCCCAGTAACAATGGCGTCGGCGCTCCGCCTGCTGCCGTCGACGGCGACGCGCCTCCGCTTTCGTCCCCGCCTCCCTCTCTCCACCGCCGCGTCACTCTTCTCACCGCCCTCCAAGGCCGTCCTCTACGACCAACACGGCCCTCCCGACCAAGTCCTCAGGTATCGATCTCTCTTCCGCACTGGCTAGATCACCATACGCCGAGCAGTAGCATCAATCCTCCAATTTATCGCCACAATCTTGCCAAGGGTGGAGGATGTGCCGCCGGTGGAGCTCGGGGAGCGCGGCGTCTGCGTGAAGATGCTAGCCGCACCCATCAACCCCTCCGACATCAACCGCGTCCAGGGCGTCTACCCCGTCAGGCCTCCCCTCCCCGCCGCCGTCGCTGGGTACGAGGGCGTCGGCCAGGTCCACGCCGTTGGCCCCGCCGTCACCCGCCCCCTCTCCCCCGGCGACTGGGTCATCCCTTCCCCGCCCTCCTTTGGTCTCCTTCTCCCCTGTCCTGCCACACTTTGCTTTTCCTCGGGCTCGCTCCCTCCCTGAATTGGATGGGATTCGTTGGTTGCGGTTGCAGGAACATGGCAGACCTACATTGTGAAGCCTGAAGATGTGTGGCACAAGGTTCGTGACGATGTTCCGGTGGAATACGCTGCCACTGTCACGGTGAACCCCTTGACAGCGCTCAGGATGCTGCAGGACTTTGTGAAACTCAAACCTGGTGAGCATGTTTCACCCTTGACCCTTGTCATCCATTTTTGCCACCTTGCTTGCTTCCCTTAGCATGCCCTCTCATGCCATGGCATCCATTATTTGCTATATCAGGTGATGCTATTGTCCAGAACGGCTCGACCAGCATCGTTGGTCAGTGTGTTATTCAGCTCGCCAAAGTGCAAGGAATTCGCACCATCAACATCATAAGGGACAGGTAAACCAACTTGGGAACAAAAAAGATAGTTAAATACAGCTGCTGTCAGCGTTTGCTGCATGATCATGATAGTTTGCTTAATATGGTGCTCTACTTTCAAGTTGTTTTATATTTCTTATATCCATATTACTTGCTTCATTCATATGTAACTGAATTTTTGTAGGCCTGGGTCAGAAGAAGCAAAAGAGAAACTTAAACAGCTTGGTGCAGATGAGGTCTTCACCGAAAGTCAGCTAGATGTAAAGAATGTCAAGAGCTTGCTGGTACTATTCTGCAGCCTGCATTTCCCACTTCATCATCCATGAAATGTATTTTGTTAATATTTGTTTGTTATGGTAAAATTCTTTTGTTTCAAACCAAAGTGTTTTCCTGACCTAGGAAGGTTAAACAACCAGTTGCTGTTAAAACAAATTATTAGTCATAGTAAAGTGTAATAAGCCCTATAGAACTCAAATCGTGAGTTTGAGTGGAAGTTATTATTTATTCTGAGGTGCAACCATGCAGTTTCCAGTTTGTTTATCTATAGGGGGACTTCGACCATTTCCTTATGCTGGTGCAATTTTGGTTTCTGTCATTTTAGGGTGCTTTACCAGAACCTGCATTAGGATTTAACTGCGTTGGAGGAAATGCTGCATCTTTGATACTGAAGTTATTAAGGTGACGCTGTTAAACTTGATGAACATCCAATTTAAAATTTGTCATTTTGCATAACTAGCTATAACCCTTCTCTTTAGGCAAGGAGGCACCATGGTGACATATGGCGGAATGTCCAAGAAACCTGTGATTGTTTCTACTTCGTCTTTCATATTTAAGGTCAGCCCATCCTATCCTACTTTTGACTGTACATATAATATGTTTGGCGGCTCTAAACATTTGTATGTTTTTTTTTTTGAGAATTAGTTTGCGCGTTAGAATTAGTTATTAGTCTGCACCTCATAAAGTGCTGGATTATTATATAACAATCGTACATCAAAGTTTGAAGAAATGACATCGTTTCATGCTGCTATGTGTCGAGTTGTTTCTCCTGTCAATTCTTTTACAAGATCCGATGCCGTGACAGGATCTTTCCCTCAGAGGGTTCTGGCTACAGAAGTGGATGAATTCGGACAAGTCAGAGGAATGCAGAACAATGATAGACTACCTGTTGGGCCTTGTGCATGAAGGCAAACTTAAATATGAGTATGTATCTTCAACTAACGCTGGGTCTTAAATGCCCATACACTTCCTATCGAGAAATGAATGAATGCTTTGAAACATTTTTGGCTACAGGATGGAGTTGACTCCCTTCAGCGAGTTCAACCTGGCTCTTGATAAGGCCCTTGGAAAACACGGAAGCCAACCAAAGCAGGTTCTTAGGTTCTGATGAGACGAAGATGATGATGAGGTAGCTAGTATTGTGTTGGCTGGTGCAAATATTTGTATGGTCGTATCACTTGTGTGCATGCGTGTGTGTAGTTGCTAGTCGGTGGTTGAGAGTTTTTTTGGTTTGCTATGAACTGTGGTTATCCTGGGCAATATAAATATAAATTGTATTACCACAAGGTATATGATTGTACTCAAGTTCGAAAGAAGTATACCTGAACCGAAGAAGTTCAGTTCCTTCTATGTGTGTGACCCACGAGTCAACTTTAATTGAAAAAAAGGGATATGATTGTCGAGAAATTTGTAAGTTAGTGACAACTAGTGCATCATTTTGTGCCAGCAGTAGGTTTTTAGAGGTATCGGTTTGCTTGAACCATCATAAAAATTATTGTGAACAGACGGAGTCACATGCTTATCTTCCAAGAGAGGGATGTTTGGAGTTCTGGCACCATTTTCCCCTCTACCACGTTTATATACCTTTTAAATTCATGGGAAGTCAAGCGCAGATGATTGGATGCAGTGTGCGGCTATGTGTTCGCCTGCTTATGAATTACTACCTTCGTCCGGTTTATTAGTTCTCTTTGTATTTTGTGCTAAACTTTGATCTTGAATTTGATTAACAAAATAAGTTATATGCCATGAAAATCATTTTACTCCCTCCAATGCATATTACTTATAGCTCAAACAGATATATCAAGCACGGTATGCGTTTAGATACATTTGTTTCAATGAAACAACTAATATAAATCGGAGGGAGTAGTAGATTCGTGTTAAAGATGTTTCCAATGATACATTGTTTGTTTCATATAAATTAAATTTTCCTAATCATACAACCACAAGTTAGTTCTAATTACCCTATTAGTTAGTTGTATGATTGTTTATATCCGAAAACGCTCCATTTTGATTATCACGGCGACCGAGAAGCCTACTTCGACCGCTGCGCCGCATTGAAACTGGCTTCCAGACTGGCTTTCGGTCCCTTCTCCTGGCTTTCGCGCCTATTTAAGTCATGCTCCGATGATGTCCACATTGCATCTCTTCAAACTCATTCTCTCCACACCCAGCCACCTCTCGTAATCTCCAAACTCCTCCTCCTTTCCTCCTCCACTATGCTCAGGTCGTGGTTCTCCTCACTCGCAGGCGGCAAAACGGCTCCGGATCTTGCCCTGCCGCTATCGCTCTCCGGGGCCCTCAAGCTCCACGGTCGCCAACTCCTCTGATAAGGAGATCGTCTCCTCCGGCGACGAGGAGGACCAGGTGTCATCGTCGCAGCCGCGCCTCCTCTCGGAGGCCGCGACCACGAACGAGGGGTTCTTGCGGCAGATATAGTTGTTAACGGAGCAGTTGCTCCGAGAACGTGGTCTGGCGCCGCCCTCACCACCGCCAGCATGCGTGACGGATGAGCCGCCCTCGCCATCGTGCTTCAGTATGAAACAAGAGCCAGCATCTCCGCCTCTCCACCGCATTAAGGCTAGCCACCCCCCCTCGACGTAGTCGCAGCGTCCAAATCGGGCGTCGCGCGAAGGAGGAGCCGCCCTTGCCGCCACAACCATTACGTCAGGATCGATGGGCATCAAACAACCCGGTCTAGAGAGGGCGCGATAGGTCACTGGAGATGCCACCACGTACGTGTCCGACAACCCAATCCCACCCCAAAACCCTCTCCTAGGTGAACGCACCTCCGTTCTTCGTGCTACAGTCATGTCGGTCCAGAGGGGCGGGATAGGTTACTAGAGCCGACATTGAAGCTGCGCACCGGCCGAGAGCGCTTCCCGCGCGGTGTCCTGGTCTCAGTGTCTGTTCAATGTCAGAGAGACCTGACTGAACAAGACGAGCAACTATTTATCGCATTCAAACCAGTTGCCCGTATGTCCGCCCGTCGGTATTAAACATGGCGGCGGCAACGAAACCATCTTCGGCACCCGTATTGAAACAACTTGCCATTTGGCCTGACCGGCGCCCACTATTTATACGTGGCCACATTCGACACGATCCACACAACACCACGTCTGCTTTCACGTCCTCCCCCATGCAACACCTTCACCATGATCACGAGCTCTAAAGCGATGTGGGAGAGCCTCTCGATGGAGTAGAAGCATGACCTGGCCGGCTTCCAGGCCCGTCGTGCATGGCAAATAGAGGCCGACTTGCCGACGAGTTCGCTTGAGGTGAGCGACGATGACCTGACGATGTAGGAGGCATCCGATGACGAGCCAATGCCCACACCTGTCTATGTTGGCTTCACCATGGAGCAGGCGCATGTGCACTTTAACTCCGCCATGGCGAAGGAGCAACTAGCGTTGCATGTGTTTGGCATTCCGGCGGGCGTAGGAGGAGGAGCGCTACAACTTCGCCCTTCCCGCACATCACTAACTCGCGGAGGGCCAAATCTACGTCTAGTTCTTGAGCGAGGAGGCCATAGTGGCTATGGACGAGAACACCGGCAGCTGCGGTTTCGCACCGGGCCGCTACAACCACAAGGTCGGCCCGTTCACGTCCATCGCGGACCTCACCTCCGCCGACGATGTCGAGGCCATGGACTCAGGCGAGGAAGAGTGGGACATGGGAGGCAAAGGCGTTTGTGTTCCATGTCTCACTCTTCCTCATCGACGACCCACAACTTCACTTCCCGGAGCTCATGGAGCGGCGAAGATGCTAGACATGGGAAAAACAAGGACTTGGAGGCCCGACGCTTATAATGATTTAGGCTAGGTTAACTTCCAGTCGCATTTGTGTAACGAAAATATGTCGAAAATGAAATGAATGTGGTCCGATCTAAGTGAAATTCATCCAGTTTGCATGAAAACCGTCCGGTTTTTAAATTCCGCTTGAAAATGTATGCGGATATTTGAGGTACACGGTTGAATGGTCGGCTCCCGTATCACTGCTCGGACGCATCCACAGATGTATGGCGTGTCAATTTTAGGGGCCCGCGTTGAAGGTGCCTTGAAGGGGATTGAAAGGGGTCGAGGGGGTTTGAATAAAGTAAAAAATCCCTATTGAGCCCTTCCAATCCTCTTGAGAGGGGCCGCACTGCAAAACATCCGTGTATCTCGAGGACCCGCTTGTCATAAATTCACCGGCGGGGGTCGTCTGGTAAATACCCCTACTTAGACGAGAACCCCTCCCTCGCTACTCCTCTTCTTCCCATCTCTCTCCCTCCTCCCGCATCGCAGGGCAGCTCCGCTCCGCCTCCCCCCGCCCCGAGCACAGAAGAGAAGGGAGGGAGGCCGCCCCGAGGGAACGGAAGAGACGACATGGACGACTACGCGCGGGAGATGATGGAGCTCAAGACGCTCGTCACCCGCACCCTCGAGAAGAAGGGCGTCCTCGCCAAGATTAGGGTCTGTCACTCCCCCACCCCCTTCTCACTTCCGATCCACTAGGGCTAGGGGCTAGGGCGGATCTGCCTCTCCTCTCTCTCGCGCGTCCGTCCAGGATCTCCACATTTCGTGCTTCCGCGTCCCCCCTTCACCGAATCTCCTACATCTTGTCTCTTTTCCCCCACTGGAACTGAAATGCGCGCAAATGACCCCTCTGTGTGTAGAAAGTTTTGACCCTACGCGCCCCGTTCCTGTTAGATTAGCTACGCGTTTCAAATTGTACATGTAACCATTTGATAGTTTGAGAGGGTCCAGCTTTTGCGTGGGTGCTACTGCTCCGTTTCTTGTTCAGATTGCTAGACAGCCAAACAGCAATATAGCTCGCGTAATGATAGCTTCTCCAGTTTCAATTACATTATCTTGCAGAAAATGTTCTTGTGAGTTATCTGCACCACCAGATGATCTCAGTGCAACGAGGCGGTGGCATCTTTGTTTGCAATATAAGCATTAAGCATCAACGGTTTCTCCATTTTTGTTATTATTTTTACAGTGCTCCTTTTGTTATTCTCTATGAGGACATAGAACAGCTGGGCGTCTGGTTCAGTTAAATGTATGCAAGAAGTTTACATATATAATTGTTGGGTGAAGAACAGAATATGTGTTGTTGTTTCCTTATCCATTAAACCTAGGCTATGTTCGGTAAAATCTACACCCATTGCTTCCTTATCTATTAAACCTAGGCCATGTTCGACGAAATCTACACACTTCCGTGAGCTGTTAGATCTACATGGAATTGCTCATTCTGGCACAAAACATCATTTTTTTTTCATTAGTTGCCTTGCATGACCAGGCTGAACTGAGAGCAAGTGTGTTTGAGGCTATAGAAGAGGAGGACCGTGTGATAGAGGAGAACGAAGATGGCGGGAATCCTGCTTTGCTTGGTAGCTGCAACGACCGTGCTAAGCAGCTGCATGCTTCACCGTCAGGTTTGTGCTTTCAACAAATGGTACTTAGTGAATGGATCAATAAACTGTACCTGTTGCCAGATCTGGTCTGGTATATGCAACGCTCTAGGATTTTGTACTGGTGCTGGTGAATATATATTCCAGATGTATACTAGATCGGCACTGTATTGCATGATAATATTTTTCTCTGCTGTAGATATTGGCAGATTTTAGCTTAGTAACTTTTTTTAGCTAACAATAATGGAACTCAAATTACTTAGACTTGTTGCATACCTTTTTCATTTTCTTCTGCACTTCTGAAATATCTATCCTCGTTTCTCCTCTGTTATGACCAACTGACAAATGAATCTTTAGCTGCCATGCTTCTGCACTGATGTTAACTGAAAGAAGCATTTGAAAAATGCAACTTATTGCATTTGTTTATGTTGCTTCCAGTCTCAATCACATATGCCTTCAATGTTGAAGGTCTTCAATATTTGGCAAAATGTTTTTTTGCAAACTATGTTGGATGTGAGTGGTTCACATCCTAGAGTTTCTGTTGCTTGCAGGTAGGTTATTAACAGCACTTATAGGTGAATACTTGGAGTGGGCCCAGCTAAGTCACACGATGAAAGTTTATTTGCCAGAATGTAATCTGGTAACCATTTCTTGTATTTAATGGATCTAGTCCTGTTTATAAAAAAACAGCATCACTAATGTGCCTTGTACTGTAAATCAGCCCAAGGATTTTTGGAAGAATGAGCTAAAGGATTTCTCTAACAAAAATGGAGCTGAAGGGAGCAGGAGCGCTGAGAGTGGTCCCATGCTTCTAGATGTTCTTGAAGGATATCTCAAATATGAGGTTATTCTCTTGCTTATTCAGAAGTTCATCAAAATGGGCCTGTGTTAATTTGGCGAATGGCACATTTCTTGATTTAGTATTTGTATGTGGATTAACCAGCCTGTCAAAAAAATGCATGTCGAGCCATAAGAAAAAAGAATTATGATGCTTGGTAAGGGCATTCTAATTTTGTAAACAAGTCTTATGATGCTCAATTAGGATATCCTAACTGTTTAAGGAAGTTAAATATATTTGGTTTGGATCTAAGTGTAGAAGTTACAAAATATTTTGCCTATTTTGTTGATAACATCTATATTATCATTCTCTAAATATAGTCAATAAAAACCTTTATCTGCCATTTGTGCATACTTGTTTACTTGAAATTGTTCCGTTGTGTAGAATTTGTCTCAAACGAGGATGGCTGGTAGGAGAATGATCAATTCTGAACCTGAGCCAACATTGAATACTGAGCATCGGAACATGAGGAGGCCACCATCTTCATCTTCAATCGCTGGCATGCCTCCTATGGGAAGGTTGGCATCACTTATAACCTAGCAATGTTCCACCTTTATAATTTTGTTGCAGCGGTTTGTCTTCCCTTCCCTGTAAATGCGGGTAACACTTGACTTTTAATTTGCCAGGCAAATGCCACCTTCGCAGACATCAGGTACCTTACATTTAATTCATTCATCTTGTCACATACCCATGCTGTTGCTTTCCTAAATAAATTTCAAAACAAATGCTTTGGACATTCAGACCGAAGAGGGGGCTCTTCCGCTTCCAATACAAGGAAAGATGAGTACAACTGGGGATATGATGCTGATGATCTCTCGGAGGAAGTATTGCGTACATCCACTGCTCTAGAGAACATCCAGTTAGACCGGAAAGCCCGAAACCTGACGACATCTTGGAGGTTAGGACGGTTATCAGAGTTGTTTGCTTTTGTACCTTCCCTTTTTCTTTTCTTTGCCTTTGCCTTTGGGATGATAATTTATATCCTTGCAGGCATCCAGGCAGTGGTGCCGAGTAGAATCTTAAGGTGGAAGAGCTCCAATGCGCTGTTGGCTTGCTTGGTTCCCCCTGGGATTTCTGTATCCACTTTCGGTTGATATTAGACTGCGCGCGCGCGTGTGTGTGTGTGTGTGTGTTGTAATCCAGCTAATTATGCACCTGAGATGAGATTTTATAGTGAGCTAGACCTATTCATTGTAATCTTGTGCCTGATACTTGCGTGTGGGACAAATTGATTTGATTCAACGAGCTTCTTTTGTTGCAAATTACATCTAATACTTGTCCACGGCTGCTCAAGGATATCACTGAGTTTCAGAATACAAAGTCTGGGGATGGCCATTCGGTAGCGCTATTGTATTCTTTTTCGTTCTGAATATTTTATCATCATCACAAACGCACTATAGAGCATTGTACTTTCTTCTTTCGTCTTCATTGAAGTTGCACATGGTTGTGCTTTCCCTCATATGTGGTTACCAGCGAATTGTCCGATGAACGCTCCACAAACTTGCGTGCGTTGCATCTTGCTGTGCTGCATCTGTAGTAGCTCCTGCATATCCAGCAACCACATGTAAACAAGTCTTCGGGTAGAGGAGTTGATGATGTAGCTCTATAATTCAGTTCATACTACTTGTGTTTGTTGAATGCAGTTCTATGTTTCACACCTTAAACACAAACACTACATATTATAACTGGTATGTACCCCAAAAATTATATTATGCCCGAAAGAAAAACACAAGGGGCATGAATTCATGGAGGTGGCTGTTATGTTCTCAATTTGTATTACCTTGGAAATGAATTACCATTAACAGCCTTCTGACCATACTTGCGCCAACGGAATGCTGCATCCCCAGACGACCCGCATTCTGTTGGAGACTGGAATGCAGGGGCAGCCTCACCAGAAGTCAGGCCATTTGCGATGCTTGATTGCTTCTCCTTTCGGCTGAAAACGGAATTTCAAACAGATGTAGGTAACTTGCATAGTTACATGAGCAAAAACAATGACATGCATTACATACGTACTTCACAATATAGAATTTTCACTAGACATACTCATTTCCAAACCAAAACAAAAATCAAGAAAGCAACTAGTCAGACAGACATTCCTCTTATTTTTGCAGCTGCGGCTACTGACTAGACCTGAACCTTGAGAGACTGCTGTTTTCCTGACCATACTGTACCACTAGGTTTTAACTCAAAATACAAAACTTTGCACCATATTCTCTTACATTAAGAGTTAGTATTCCACTCCAAGATGGAAACCCCATGAATCTCAACAGGTAGACACACTGCATTGTTTACAGCAGTCAGCTCAGTGGACCAAGGACACCTAGGATTTTTATTTCTTGTTTACCGCAAAGTTGCAGTCCCCTCAGTGCTACAAGGGTAGCACAATGCATAGTTCATAAGTATAATTTTCATCACCATTATGGGATAACAAATTGGCAACCACGACATGGTGCTTGTTCATAACAGAACACCATAAGAACGTAACTGTAAGTGACTGTTAAAAAAACATAGCTGTAGTATGATCTTTGCCATTCTAACCCACAACCTCCACATGTTTTGGAAACTAACAAAGTTTCGAATCCGGATATTAAACAACATGAGCATACCTTGTGTTCCAGTGATAGACCGGACTAGTGTTTCCAAATTCATCGACGTAATCACAGCTGCTTTTGAATGCGGCGGCAACAGGATCTGAAACAAGAGCGAGGTTGCACCCTCCTAGCTGGCTTTCTGCTCCAGCATCATTGCTGCCATGGGCGTCAGGGACCACAACTTCTGTACTTGCCGATGACGCTGGCTTTTTTGGTGGATGGGGCTGGGGATGGTTGTGTTCACCGTTGTACACAATTTCCGCAATTTGGCCATCTACTGTTGTCTCCACTTTCCTCTTGACAGGGCAGGTTGGGTGAGTGCACTTGTAGTAGCTCCGCGGGAACTCGCTCCCTTTCACTTGCTTCTGCCCATACTTCCTCCAATTGTAGCCATCATAGGACAGACGGGTTTTCACACTGTGAATTGGTTTGTTGATATCATGGAATGTCGTCATCTGGTCACAGGAGACTACTTGTTCTGGATCGATGACCATTTTCTCACGTGTGGTATCTAAACCAGCATCCTGTAACTGAAGTTTGGCACAATGTTATAACATGGTAACATTATAAGATCAAGGGATATTTTCAAAATCATCCAATAGATGGAACATAGGTATATTTGATTTGAAGTGTCATTCTTGGGAAGTACTCCCTCAGATCCATAACAAGTGTCGTGGTTTTAGTTAAAATTTGAACTAAAACCATGACAATTATTATGGATCGGAGTGAGTAGCAAACATTTGACGCTATCAGATGAACACAAATTTTATTTCTAAATTCAGAAGAAGGATAAACTGAATCTCAGTGAAGCACTGACCATGCTTGCAGCAACTCCTGCAGATAGATCACTTGGTGGCGGTGCGAAACGTGTTACCTTCGGCCGCCTAACTATAACAGTCTCTCCTGGAGAGGTGATCTTCGCAGAACCAGTCGCAGTGAAGTCTTTCAAGAGCTTCGAGAAGGAAGTGAAACTGGAGAAAGGCCTGGAGGCTACAGGCTTCACAGGTGTTATCTTCTCTTGACTTTGCATCTTCCACTGACAAAAGAGCAGGGGAGAAAATTCATGAACTACTAAACCTAATCAATCACGCTAGGTTACGTGAAAAGCAAGTTTATCATCAATATCTTTCAGCTAGTAACAGAAAATTTTGTGCTGAAAATTGCAAATCAAATATCAAGATATGAACCAAATTAAAGAAAGAGACTGGGATTGCATTAACCTATGAGCAGAGCACAATAAAACATAGGTGTGTGCTTTTTAATGGAGATTACAGGTATGTGCATGAAACCATTGAGAATTTGAGATGACAACAGAGAAAAGAGAACCCTTGTAAAAGGAAATGGAGGATCAAAGTAAAGAACCTTGCTAGATTAGAACATGAATGAATGAATCAACTAAATTACGAAATAAAGCAAAATTTAGCTGAATTTTGAAGGTTGATCAAGCAACAACAACAGCAGAACATACTAATGTAACAACGCAAATTCAAAGTGCTAACTTACTTTTCCTTATGCACGTATGAACAACTTGAGTAAGGAAGAACCATTCAAAATAAATTGAGCAACAAAAACAATGGAAATATAAGGTCCATGTACCTAGGCCCTTGTGCTCTGTGCTCGCTCAGTCACAGCCTTAGACTGGTAGATGCAACGGAAGGGCAAGAAGGAAGTTGAATTGCAGAGTTGACAATAAGAGGAGAAAAGGAAGATAGTTGGGGTGCATGCATGACTGTTAGGTCTGGGCTCCAGGGGTTAGGTAAACGCCAGGTGGCTAACCTCATCAGTACTCACTGCCTGCATGTTTCGCTTTGTAGAGTATCATAGATCTGGAACATGTACTCTTGCCTGTAAGGGAAACTGCACACCGCAGTAGCCCATTGTATTCATTGTACCAAAATGTTATAAACATTCAATACGAGAGAATACTTTGCAGCAAACAATCTCATCATTCAAATACCAATCAAACAGAACCGAAATGACGGAATGCGACATCAGTGTTTGTTTATCGTCTCTTCACCTCAATGATCAAAATGAACAAGCTAATTATAGAGTACTGAAAGTTCCAGAAACAGAAAAGTACAAAGAAACATGTTTCTTATAAGATGAATATATAAATGGGAGAAGAAATTTACAGCACTGAAAATGTCCCTTGTGAAAGGAAGTATATGCATCTTCAGAGAATTCTTGCAGGGCACAAGAGATGTGCAAGAATAGTTACATGATGCTGGTAGGCCTGCTGAGAAAATTAGACTGCCACACCAACAGAAGAAACATACACTACAACTGAAGAACAGAATAGGCGTTCAACTGTCATAGCTTTGTTCTTTCTGTCTTGCCCCCAAACTGCATTTCGTCAGTTCTGTTTCCAACATCGTCTTGTAAACCAAGGATTGCAAAGTAGACATAGCTGAAGCTTGCAACTCAAATATGCATGCTAACATGCTTATTGTAACATTTTAGCAAAGAACAGTAGTAAAAGAACTTGTGCATGGGATCGATTAACATCCAAGAGCAAAGAACAGGAACACATCTTATACAGTACTAAGATCTACAGAATTACTCTGCTACCATAAAGAGGACATGAACTCCAACAGGTGTGATCCACTATACTTCATCACCTTACGAACATAAGCACGGTTAAAATCACAGTATTAAGTATTGACCACATTTGAGAACTAACATTTGGCTGTGAAACTCATCCAAAACTTTACTTACACAAGCTCTGTTCTACGCTATTTCTTCTACTTTGAAGCACACTACGAAATCAATCGTTCAAAACATGACAGGCAACACTAAGGCAAGCTGCTACAGAACTTGGAACACTGACCAAGTAAGAGGTCAATCTTCCTTGCGGCCCTCACCGGCCTTGTTCTTCTTCTCATCCTCGTCTTGGATGAGGCGAGCGATCAGGTGCAGCAGCTCGGCCCTCATTGCCTTGACGCTTTCGGCGTCCACCTCCTTTCTCACCGTGTCGAACCAATCTGCTCCACCCTCCTGCTGCTGCCCTCGACGGTTCTTCCACCAGTTACAGATAGCCCTGGCCAATGCAATGACGTAGACGCCGCAGTCGTGCCCGTTGGCCTGCATCGGGGTAGGCCCCTTGACGAGCGGGGCCCCGTTGGCGGCAACGGGGAGCAGCGGGCGGAGCACGGCGGCGAGCTGGCGCGCGGCGTCGAAGTTGAGGACGCCGAGGCTGTCGTGGTGGACGAAGCGCGGGCGGGAGGCGCCGTTTGTGGCGTCGAGGACGAGGAGGGTCCAGTGGGAGCCGCCTTCGGCGACCGAGGCATCGGGGTTGTCGTTGACAGGGAGGAGGACGAGGCTGCGGGAGGCAAGGCGGAGCGGCTCAGCGACGGCAGCGACGGATTCCGGGTCCGGGAGATTCGACAGGAGGTAGGGTATGGAGGGCGGCAGGAGGAGGAGGTCGCCGTCGTCGTCGCCCTCGAAGGCGGCGGAGAGGTGGGCGAGGTAGAAGGCGATGATGCGGTCGTTGAGGAAGTGGGGACCACGGAGGATGGAAAGGTCGGAGCGGAGGAGCACGACGTCGCCGTAGCTCAGCACGCGCTCGTTCCCATCCTCGCCGGCGGTGGAGGCGGAGGCCGCACCGGCGGGACGCATCTCGCAGGCGGGTTGAGGAGATGCTTCTTCTTCCCTCCGGGAAGTGGTGGTGTGGTTTTCTGATTTACTCCCTACAAGTGTCCCGATCTGCCACGAACGAGGCGCAGGGGTGTAGTTTTAATACTTGAAAGCTAAGGGCAGTACTGGGCGCCGGTGCGCCGGCCCAAAGTTTAGGCCGGTCGCCTAGCAGCCGTACGATGCGGGTGTCCTAAGCGCATGATTAAGCCGCTGCGGTCTTATCCTACCTCGTGCCAGTTTTCTCCCTCCCCCGTCGCGCCTGTTTCCCCGCTCAGGCCACCGGCACTCGCCGGCCGCCCGCTCTGGCCACCCACACTCGCCGGAGAACCCCGCTCACCTATCTGGCCGCCCTGCTCGCCACTCTGGCCGCCCGTAGAACCGCGCTTGTCGGCCGCCCGCGCTCGCCGGAGATCCACGCTCGCCGGCCACCTGCGCACGCCATGGATGCAGCTCCGCCTCGCTGACGATTGACTGGTTCCAGCAAACAGAAAATGCCCCGTTGCAGCAGAAAAGCCCGTCGATGGTTTGCAGCCCCCTCTGTTGCAACTCCGGTCGCCAACAGTAGATGCCCTCCCGCTACCAACGGTTTCCGGCGTGACCGCCGTTGCAAAACCAGAAGACGGTTGTAGCAAAAAACTAGGTTGCTTCCAGCAAAATTAAAATACGGTTGTAGCAAAATTTGGTCTGGTCCAGCAAATCAAAAAGTGATGGTAGCAAAAGATGTGTCTAGTTCCAGCAAAAAAAGACACTGGTTCCAGCCAAAAAAATAGAGAGGGGAAAACGCATTGCATGCGCCGCGGTCACTGCAGTCACCATGGTCACCATCGAGGGAGGAAAAGCCGGTTCCAGCAAACCGTGACAATGGTTCCAGCAAATTACCAGGATGGTTGCAGCATTTCATCAATCTTGCGACGGTCGTTTCCAGCAAACGTGGTCTCCAGTTCTGGCAAATCGCAACACCGGTTGCAACAAATCCGTCGGTTGCTGGTAGCTTTTTCCATTGCTGGTTGTAGCAAAAAAACTGCATCATCGGCGGCGGCGGCCACGACCTCCCCGTCGCCGGATGTAGCATATCCGATGGCCGGTTGTAGCACAGCCAGGCGGGAAGGATCTAGGCGGGCGCCATGACCACGGCGAGAGGAGGACTAGGCGTATGTGGTGCATGACCATGGCGTGGAGGAGGATTTGGGGGGTGGGGTGGGGTGGGGGAGGGGGGAAGAGAGAAGATAGGCAGTTAAAGGAGGGGGCATGGCGAATGCCCTCGCCGGAATCGAGTGGTACGCAGCGCACTAGGTTCACTAGTTACGCCCGCGTACTGGGCTCGCTGGAAAAAAGGAGGCTCAGGCAGGGGATAAGGCACAGGGTCAGAGAGAAAAAAGAAAGGGAGGGGAAGGAAAACTAGCTTTCATGGGCCACCATGCCACGTGGCTGCCTAAACGAGAGGATAACGCTTCGTGCGTGGACGCGACCGGCGCTTCGTTCGGCCGGCGCACCGGCTGCCAACGTTTGAATTGCGGTTTTGCTAAATCTCAGGTGTGTCCACATACCTCAAATATGAAACGTCAAATCTATATGATCCACACACGTCGATTATACAATACAAATCGTTTCAATTCAACAATTCGAAACAAATACGAGAAAGCAAAACAAATCATAGTTCAACAATCTTGACATTGATTTCATGATTTGTTTTGCTTGCATCATTGCCGCATTCTCCGCTGCTGCCATACCGCCCTCGCCACGTCGTACTTCCTACGGTCGTTGATCCCCTTCTTCTCTGCAAGCCACTTCTTTGCATGTTCATCCACTACAAAATTTGCTCTATTTTTTGCGACGTTTCACTTGTGCCCTGTATAACCCTTTTTCATCATGGAAAATACGTTGGCGGCGTTTTCCGACCGTCACCCTCACCATCGCTGAAACGTCCTCATAGAAAATAAAATTTCAATGGTATCACTTTTTTCATCACACGAGATCGCATTTCAGGTGACGAACCTAAAAATGTCAGCGCTGGCCATTTTCGGTGATGACCCATAATGTCACCTATGATAGCCCAATCGGTTTCCTAAGTTTTTTTTGGCGACGATATTCCCGTCACCCGTGATGGACCCGTAGGTTTGACCGGTCAAAGATACTAACAGTTGGGGCCAGCAGTTGCTGACATGGCTTCTTCCATGTGGGTCTGATGTCTACTACACAACTTTTCTTCTTGTAGACTCGTGTTGGGCCTTCAAGCGCAGAGTTTTGTAGGACAGTAGCAAATTATTGGAAATATGCCCTAGAGGCAATAATAAAAGTATTATTATTATTATATTTCCTTGTTCATGATAATTGTCTTTATTCATGCTATAATTGTGTTATCTGGAAATCGTAATACATGTGTGAATAATAGACACCAACATGTCCCTAGTAAGCCTCTAGTTGACTAGCTCGTTGATCAACAGATAGTCATGGTTTCCTGACTATGGACATTAGATGTCATTGATAACGAGATCACATCATTAGGAGAATGATGTGATGGACAAGACCCAATCCTAAACATAGCATAAGATCGTATAGTTCGTTTGCTAGAGTTTTTCCAATGTCAAGTATCTTTTCCTTAGACCATGAGATCGTGTAACTCCCGGATACCGTAGGAGTGCTTTGGGTGTACCAAACGTCACAACGTAACTGGGTGACTATAAAGGTATACTACGGGTATCTCCGGTGACTGTTGGGTTGACACGGATCAAGACTGGGATTTGTCACTCCATATGACGGAGAGGTATCACTGGGCCCACTCGGTAATGCATCATCATAATGAGCTCAAAGTGACCAAGTGTCTGGTCACGGGATCATGCATTACGGTACGAGTAAATTGACTTGCCGGTAACGAGATTGAACGAGGTATTGGGATACCGACGATCGGATCTCGGGCAAGTAACATACCGATTGACGAAGGGAACTGTATGCGGGATTGATTGAATCCTCAACATCGTGGTTCATCCGATGAGATCATCGAGGAGCATGTGGGAGCCAACATGGGTATACAGATCCCGCTGTTGGTTATTGGCCGGAGAGTCGTCTCGGTCATGTCTACATGTCTCCCGAACCCGTAGGGTCTACACACTTAAGGTTCGGTGACGCTAGGGTTGTAGGGATATGTATATGCAGTAACCCGAATGTTGTTCAGAGTCCCGGATGAGATCCCGGACGTCACGAGGAGTTCCGTAATGGTCCGGAGGTAAAGAATTATATATAGGAAGTGCTATTTCGGGCATCGGGACAAGTTTCGGGGTCACCGGTATTGTACCGGGACCACCGGAAGGGTCCCGGGGGTCCACCGGGTGGGGCCACCTGCCCCGGGGGCCACATGGGCTGTAGGGGTGTGCGCCTTGGCCTGTATGGGCCAAGGGCACCAGCCCCAAGAGGCCCATGCGCCAAGAGATCAAGAAAGGAAGAGTCCTAAAGGGGGAAGGCACCTCCTAGGTGCCTTGGGGAGGAGGGATTCCTCCCTTGGCCGCCGCCCCCCTAGGAGATTGCATCTCCTAGGGACGACGCCCCCCTAGGCTCCCTATATATAGTGAGGAAGGAGGGCCTCTCACCCCATGCCTTTGGTGCCTCCCTCTCCCTCTCCAACACATCCTCCTCCTCCATAGTGCTTGGCGAAGCCCTGCCGGAGTACTGCAGCTCCATCACCACCACGCCGTCGTGCTGCTGATGGAGCCATCTTCCTCAACCTCTCCTTCCCCCTTGCTGGATCAAGAAGGAGGAGACGTCACGCTGACCGTACGTGTGTTGAACGCGGAGGTGCCGTCCGTTCGGCGCTAGGATCTCCGGTGATTTGGATCACGTCGAGTACGCCTTCCTCATCCCCGTTCTTTGAACGCTTCCGCGCGTGATCTACAAAGGTATGTAGATGCAATACGATCACTCATTGCTAGATGAACTCCTAGATGGATCTTGGTGAAACCGTAGGAAAATTTTGTTTTCTGCAACGTTCCCCAACACAAATTTCCCTCAAGTGGATGACCTAAGATTTATCAATTCGTGGGAGGCGTAGAATGAAGATGGTCTCTCTCAAACAACCCTGCAACCAAATAACAAAGAGTCTCGTGTGTCCCCAGCACACCAAATACAATGGTAAATTGTATAGGTGCACTAGTTCAGGGAAGTGATAGTAATACAAGTGTAACAATGATAGTAGATATTGATCTTTTAAATAGGAAAAATAAAAAACATCATGGTAGCAAGTAACAAAAGTGAGCACAAACGATATTGCAATGCTTGAAAACAAGGTCTAGGGTCCGTACTTTCACTAGTGCAAAATCTCTCAACAATGATAACATAATTGGATCATATAACAATCCTCAACGTGCAACAAAGAATTACTCCAAAGTTTCTATCTGAGAACATAGGCCGAAACATTGGTGTCTACTACACAACTTGTTCTTGTAGACTCGTGCTGAGTCTCCAAGCACAGAATTTTGTAGGACAGTAGCAATTTTCCCTCAAGTGGATGACCTAAGGTTTATCAATCCATTGGAGGCGTAGGATGAAGATGGTCTCTCTCAAACAACCCTGCAACCAAATAGCAAAGAGTCTCGTGTATCCCCAACACACCAAATACAATGGTAAATTGTATAGGTGCACTAGTTCGGGGAAAAGATGGTAATACAAGTGTATTAATGATAGTAGATATTGATTTTTGTAATAGGAAAAATAAAAAACAGCAAGGTAGCAAGTAACAAAAGTGAGCACAAACGGTATTGCAATGCTTGAAAATGAGGCCTAGGGTCCATACTTTCTGTAGTGCAATCTCTCAACAATGCTAATATAATTGGATCATATAACCATCCCTCAATGTGCGATGAAGAATCACTCCAAAGTCCTTATCTAGCGGAGAATATAAGACGAAATTGTTTGTCGGGTATGAAACCACCTCAAAGTTATCCTTTCCGATCGATCTATCCAAGAGTTCATACTAAAATAACACTAAGTTAAGTTATCCTTTCTGGTTGATATCTAAGAGTTCGTACTAATATAACACCATATGATACACATCAACCAACTCTAATGTCACCTAGATACTCCAATGTCACCACGAGCATCCGTGAGTTGATTATACGATATGCATCAAACAATTTCAGATTCATAATACTCAATCCAACACAAAGAACCTCAAAGAGTGCCCCAAGATTTCTACCGGAGAAACAAAGATGAGAACATGCATCAACCTCTATGCATAGATTACCCTAATGTCACCTCGGGAATCCGCAAGTTGAGTGCCAAAACACACATCAGGTGAATCAATATGATACCCCATTGTCACCACGAGTATTCATAGCAAGACATAATGTTGGGGAATGCAGCATGCAATTTCAAAAAAAATCCTACGATCACGCAAGATCTATCTAGGAGATGCATAACAACGAGAGGGGGAGAGCATGTCCATGTACCCTCATAGACCAAAAGCGGAAGCGTTAGGTTAACGTGGTTGATGTAGTCGAACGTCTTCGCGATCCAACCGATCATGTACCGAACGTACGACACCTCCGAGTTCAACACACGTTCAGCTCGATGACGTCCCTCGAACTCTTGATCCAGTAGAGGGTCGAGGGAGAGTTTCATCAACACGACGGCGTGATGACTGTGATGGTGATGTGATCCGCGCAGGGCTTCGCCTAAGCACTACGGCGCTATGACCGGGGGAGTAAACTGTGGAGGGGAGGAACCACACACGGCCAAGAGAACTATTGGTGTGCCTTTGGGGTGCCCCCGTCCCCGTATATAAAGAGGGGAGTAGGAGGTGGCCGGCCAGGAGGGGGCGCACCAAGGGGAAAGTCCTACTAGGACTCCTAGTCCTAGTAGGATTCGCCCCCCCTTTTCCTTTCTCCACCGGAGGGAAAAGGAAGGAGAGGGAGAAGGGGAGGGAGAGGAAAGGGGGGTCGCGCCCCCTCCTCCTTGTCCTATCCGGACTCCCTAGGAGGGGGCAGGCGCCACCCCCCGCGGGCTTTCCTCTCTCTCCCTTAGTCCCATGTAGGCCCAATACTTTCCCGGGGGGTTCCGGTAACCCCTCGGTACTCCAGTAAAATACCCGAATCACTCGAAACCATTCCGATGTCCGAATACTACCTTCCAATATATGAATCTTTACCTCTCGACCATTTCGAGACTCCCCGTCATGTCTGTGATCTCATCCGGGACTCTGAATAAACTTCGGTCACAAAAACACATAACTCATAATACAAATCGTCATCGAACATTAAGCGTGCGGACCCTATGGGTTCGAGAACTATGTAGACATGACCGAGACACATCTCCAGTCAATAACTAATAGCGGAACCTGGATGCTCATATTGGTTCCTACATATTCTACAAAGATCTTTATCGGTCAAACCGCAATAACAACATACGTTATTCCCTTTTGTCATCAGTATGTTACTATCCCGAGATTCGATTGTCGGTATCATCATACCTAGTTCAATCTTGTCGGCATTCTGGGAACGGGGGTCCCTAGACTTGCCTGACTGTGGCCCATGGCGTGGCTTTGCTAGCAGTCCTGTTCGGCCCATCTTCATCAACAAGGCATTCAAGACCCTCGCGAGGGTCCAAGCCTCGTGAGGCAGACGACGCAAGACCTCCTCAGGAGCGGCCTCGCCAGGCAGGCTCGCGAGGAGCCAAGCCTCGCGAGGCAGATGATGTAATACCTCCTCAGGAGCAGCCTCACCAGGCAGGCTCGCAAGGGGCGGAGAGTTCAAGGCCAGGCAAACCTCGCGAGGTTCTCGTGATGTGAGCCATGACGATCGGCGCCAGGCGGGCGCCAGCGCGCGCAGCGTCCTTGTTTCCTCTTTGGTGCTAAGGGGGCAAGCGCAGGCACGGAGTACCGAGGCATCAAGCAAAGGTTTCCATATCGGTGCAATGAGACCAAGACCAGTAGGACGGCAAGACGGAGGTCACCATGGAGCCCAAGGCGGCGTCACCACCAGAGCCTTTTGCAGGCGAAGACCACTTTTGTCAGGATAAGATGTACTAGCTGTCCCCTTTCAAATTGGCCGTTGTTGGCTCCCTTCCCGCTCAATATTTGGGGAGAGGACCAGGGCATCTATAAATAGGACTAGCCACCACCGTAGAGAGGGGTCTCATCTTGGACCGGATCCACCCCACCAAGACCCTCACACACACAAGTTCACCAAGCACAAGAACACCTCAACCTCAGGAGGTTGTTCTTCCCCTTGTACTGTTCATCATCAGCCCCAGAGGCAATCCACCAACACCACACTAGAGTAGGGTATTACACCACAACAGTGGCCCGAACCAGTATAAATCTTGTGTCCTCTGTGTTGCGAGTTTGTCGAGTTAGTTCGTAAGATCTCAGCTGAGTTAGGACGTGGATCGGTAGGGGGGAAATCTTCGCGCGCACCCCAGTGTTCAAACCTTAAGGGTTTTGCCGGAACCCGTGATCCGACATTTGTCACGCCAGGTAGGGGTGCGTCGGAGTCTTTCTTCCATCGATTCGCGCTCCACCATCTCCACGCCTGCTCCGCCATGGTGGGCGTCCCTCCAGCTGGATCTATCGGGGCCCGCAGCGGCGCTCGGGGGCTCCGAGCCCTTGCCCCTGCCTTGCGGCAGGTGCAATGGCCACCCAAGTTCAAGCCGGAGATGCCGCCTCGCTACGACGGCATGGCGGACCCGTCGGCTTTCCTGCCGGCGTACGAGGAGGTCGTTCTGGAAGCCGGGGGAGACGGTAAGGTCATGGTCAACTGGTTCCCAATGGCCCTTGTAGGCACGCCGCGCGCCTGGCTCCTCCATTTGCCGGAGTCTTCTGTCGCCACCTGGGAGGAGCTGCGCAACCTCTTCATCACTCACTTCGGGGAATCGGCGGCCCCCATCGTCGCAGCTCTTCTCGGCGGTTCGCAAGCACCACCCTCAGATCGGCATGTCAAGCCGTACTTTCGCCAGATCGGCGCCGCTTCCAAGCGTCCGGGGGCTCCGCCTGGCTGGGCCGCTCCTGAGGCCGACCTCACCTTCGACTCAGAGGATCATCCCGCCTCCACCGTCGGCTCGGGTGCGTTCCCGATGCTGTGCGCGCCCACCATCTACCACGTATCCATCACCAAGATGTTCATCGACGGCAGCGCATGGCTCAACGTCCCGTCCGTCGACACGTTCGACAGCCTCCAAGTGCCATACGACCAGCTTCAGCCTACCAAGCCTTTCTCAGGAGTGACCGATGGCTCTACTACCCCGATCGGGCAGGTCCGCCTCCCCATTACCTTCGGAGAACGCAACAACTACCGCACCGAACTCATCGACTTCGACGTCGCCTACATCCTCCTGCCATACAACGCCATCCTCGGGTACCCAGCCCTGGCCAAGTTCATGGCGGTGACCCACCACGGCTATAATGTCCTCAAGATGCCGGGAAGCGGCAGAATCATCATAGTCCCGTGCGAGGAAAGAGACGTGGTGTGCTACCTCGAGCGTGCCTTCCAAGCTGCAGCAATCGACGACCCCGACAGCCAGGGCGAGCGCCCTCCTGAGGCCACCCCCAAGAAGAAGAAGCAGTTACGCCACGCAGGGCCTTAGGCAAGCGGCGCCTCGTTGGGATCGGCACTCGCGCCTGGGGCGCCTCCCTCCATCGCATAGGAAAGCGCGCCCAGCGCCCCTCTCGGGCAGGGCTCGGGGGCTCTCTTCTGGAGGGCCTCAGACTTTGCCAACATCATGGGGGAGGCGCTTGGGCACCACTTGGAGGCGTGCTTCGCAGCACGTTTCCCTCAGGAGAACACAAGGCAAGGAGTGCCCACCGTTCAGGAGTTCATCACCGAGACCACTCAGGAACTGCAAGACGCAAGGGCCATGCACGGCGGCCGCCGCTCACCAGGCGCAGCTCCCCATCCAGGAGAGGATGCCGGGCTGCACATCTGCATCGACATCCCAGGGCTGAACCGGGCCGCCTCTCAGGAGCTTTTCTGGCCTTCGCGCGTGGGATGCTGCGAGGGCCCACCTCACAGCTATGTTCGCATGCCTTTTGGCCTGCCGAGCGTGGCGACCGCCTACCAGCGCAACCTATGGAGCGTCCTGGCGGCTCAGGAGGCTAGGCACCACGCTGTGCTCACGGAGATGAAGACGGTCCTCAAGGAACCCCCTGGACTCCCAGAGCCTCCCGAGGCTCAGGGCCCCGGTGGCTCATGAGGAGCAGCCCCTTCGCCGCACACCTTCAGCTGCCCCAACTCTCCTTCATCAACATAACCAGGTGACATTTTCCAAGTTCATTCAGCTGGGAGCGCCCCCAGGGTTGCATCATTCCCAGCCCGCGTGGGTCCGTCCCTGTGGCATGTATCTTTCCTTTTATGTCTTTAGCTTACCTTGTTGGGGGCGCCCCTCGGGCTGCATCATCCCCAAGCCGCTCGGGCAGGACCCAGTGGCGCGTATCGTTATGCATTTACCCGAGTTAGGTTGCCCTTCATGCTTAATCTATCTATGACTATCACCTGCTTGATCGCCACCAACCATGGGAGCCGCGCGCCGGCCGTCTTTCTTCAGGACCCCTCGTGTTGTCTAACCATCTCGCAGGACCAAGACAGCGAACAAGAACCAAGACCAGGCGCAACCCGCCTTGAGGTAGGGCCTCGTGAGTCCTGCGCTGGCTCACGAGTGTCCAGACACACCTCGTCTAGCCCTGCCGTGCAAGCCACGTGTCAGGGTGGACTGTACACGCCCCGGGGGCTCTCCGCGGTAGGGAGTCCCCTCTCACTCGCCAGTAGCAAACCAGCAATCACCACGGCAACCGGTGCCCTTCCTCGCGCTAACTTGCAGGAACTTCCTGAGGGCCGCAGCAGGCGGTACTGCGGACTCTCCCTCTTCTCTCATGCGATTCGCTTGCATGTTAAAAGGGGGGCTCCTAAGCATCACGACTCATGAGCTCTTACTGGCTCTCCAGCCCTCACCCCCTGGCCTTGACCATGGCACGAGACCTGGCATACCAGCGGCGGCTGAGTTCGCTCGAGGGCCAGGACCTGAGGACACAGAGCACCAAGAAGAACATGGAGGGGAGGGGGAGACCCGCACGAGCCTCACCTAGCTACACTACGGTGACCGACGTGCGAGTCCGGCACGACTCGAGGAGCCGACCCCGGACAGCCAAGATAAGTTCTCGCTCTGGATCCACCAGTCGCTACGATATGAGACCCTCGCTCACTCCCTCCACTGCCCTGCTGCGGCAATGTTTTCTTCCTTTCCCATCCTAAGACAGCTGCTTGCGCGCTAAAGGGGACCTCTTGAGCATCGCGCCTCAAGAGCTCTTACTGGACCTCGGGCCGCTCACCTCCTAGCCTTGACCACGGCATGCGACCTGGCATACCAGCGACGACTGCAGCCTGCCTGGGGACTGGGACCTGTTAGCGTAGAGCACCAAGCTGCCGCAGGATTGGAAAGGGGAGGCCGAGCCTCGGCAGGATATGCGCATGCAAATCTTTATAATGAGGGCTATATTGACAAAAGGCATTACAAGCGCTTTACACGCCCCCACGGGGTTCATTTCTGGATTCCTCGCAGGGAACAAATGGGAAGGAATTCCTAGGAGTTCTATCTACACGCACCAGATGTCGCCGACGCCATCATGAACAGTGGGCCACGTGAGGCCGGCGCCAACCCCATCTAGATCAGCGGCGACGACGGCTAGACGCTGCAGCCCTGCTCCGGTCTCGGCGGGAGCTCGGGGGCACGTAGCTGTCATCGCTCGTCTCCGGAGACTCTGCGAGTTCAGGAGAGTCGCTGGACCACCAGGAGTCGCCGCTGTCGCTGGAGGAGCTGCAGGCGAGACCTGTGGCGGACCTAGTGCCCACTGCAGCGTCGTCCTGGCGACCTTCTTCAGGGCAGCACTCCAGGCGGCAGCCTTCCTCGTCGAAGACCTTGAAGAACAACACAGAGGCACCATTGTACTCGAAGTGGATCGTGAGGGCGCCCCCCCGCACGGCAGACTCGGGCAATCTTGCCCCAGCCTCGGGTCATGAAGATCTTCCCGGAGGCAACAACTCCAATCTCCGCTCCATTCGCTGGGCGTCGCAATCAGCGTGTTGCAGCCAAAGCTCGCGAAGGCCCCTCGGCGGCGAAGAATTGCGGGAGGCGTATCCAGGTGCTCGGGGGCATCGCCGCCCACAACATGAACTCGCATGAAGAGTCCGTAGCGTGGACCCTTGGGGCGACGGCGTGCGCCTCCACGGCACGGCCACCATGGCCCTGGCGCGGGCGACACCACTCACCGCTCCTCCCTCCGGAATCGTCGGCGTGAGCGTACAAGGGCAACGGTTACCCAGGAGGCGGCCTCTCATACCAAGGCGCGACACCACCAGTCTCATGACCATCTCATGGTGATGAGACCTCCTCTTCTTCGGCGGGAGCAACTCGGGCTCGTTGAGGGGAGCCTTGCACTTCTCTGTGGCCGAGAACCCCCGGATCGGCGCCATGTCTGCACAAGCAAGGAGTGGAGCAAGGAAGGAGAAGAAGCGGGAGAGGCAGAGGAAGGATGGGCGACGCGGGCTCCGCGCCCTCCCATTTATACTAGGAGAAGGCCAACCAGCGCCCCCCATGATCACATGTAATGATGGTTTTCCTTGCATGTCGCAGGGACTTGTCAAGTCGGGCAGTTGCCAAGGCAGCGTGGGGAAGCGGAGACGCCCACGACCAATCGGCCGCCACACATCGACCAAGGCCGTAGGCTATTGGGGCCCGCGGCGCTCCGCACTTGACCCTTGGCTTCGCCTCGAAGCCAAGCCCGAGCGCGGCTTGGGCTCGAGGGTTACTGTCAGCGTTCTGGAAACGGGGGTCCCCAAACTTGCCTGCATGCGGCCCATGACGTGGCTTTGCTAGCAGGCCTGTACGGCCCGTCTTCATCAACAAGGCATTCAAGACCCTCGCGAGGGGCCAAGCCTCGCGAGGCGGATGACGCAAGACCTCCTCAGGAGCGGCCTCGCCAGGCAGGCTCGTGAGGAGCAGAGAGTTCAAGGCCAGGCAAACTTCGCGAGGTTCTCGTGACATGAGCCATGACGATCGACGCCAGGCGGGCATCAGCGCGCGCAGCGTCCTTGTTTCCTCTTTGCATGTTGGTGCAACGAGACCAAGAACAGGAGAGGAGTACCGAGGCATCAAACAAAGGTTTCCATGTCGGTGCAACAAAACCAAGAACAGCAGGACGACAAGACGGAGGTCACCATGGAGCCCAAGGTGACGTCACCACCAGAGCCTTTTGTAGGCGAAGACCACTTTTGTCAGGATAAGCTGTACTAGCTGTCCCCTTTCAAATTGGCCGTTGTTGGCTCCCTTCCCGCTCAATATTTGGGGAGAGGACCAGGGCCTCTATAAATAGGACTAGCCACCACCGTAGAGAGGGATCTCATCTTGGACCGGATCCACCCCACCAAGACCCTCACACACACAAGTTCACCAAGCACGAGAACACCTCAACCTCAGGAGGTTGTTCTTCCCCTTGTACTGTTCATCATCAGCCCCAAAGGCAATCCACCACCACCACACTGGAGTAGGGTATTAGACCACAATGGTGGCCTGAACTAGTATAAATCTTGTGTCTCCGTGTTGCGAGTTCGTCGAGTTAGTTCATAAGATCTCAGCTGAGTTAGGACATGGATCGGTAGGGGGGAAATCTTCGTGCGCACCCCAGTGTTCGAACCTTAAGGGTTTTGCTGGAACCCGTGATTCGACAAATCTCTATTGGCAAGTCTCTTTACCCATTCCGTAATACGTCATCCCACAACTAACTCATTAGTCACATTGCTTGCAAGGCTCATAGTGATGTGCATTACCGAGAGGGCCCAGAGATACCTCTCCGATACTCGGAGTGACAAATCCTAATCTTGATCTATGCCAACCCAACAAACACCTTCGGAGACACCTGAGCATATTTATAATCACCCAGTTACGTTGTGACGTTTGATAGCACACAAGGTGTTCCTCCGGTATCCGGGAGTTGCATAATCTCATAGTCAGAAGAATATGTACAAGTCATGAAGAAAGCAATAGCAATAAAACTTAACGATCATTATGCTAAGCTAACGGATGGGTCTTGTCCATCACATCATTCTCTAATGATGTGATCCCGTTCATCAAATGAAAACACATGTCTATGGTCAGGAAACTTAACCATCTTTGATTAACGAGCTAGTCAAGTAGAGGCATACTAGGGACACTCTGTTTTGTCTATGTATTCACACATGTACTAAGTTCCCGGTTAATACAATTCTAGCATGAATAATAAACATTTTCATGATATAATGAAATATAGATAACAACTTTATTATTGTCTCTAGGGCATATTTCCTTCAGTCTCCCACTTGCACTAGAGTCAATAATCTAGATTACATAGTAATGATTCTAACACCCATGGAGTCTTGGTGCTGATCATGTTTTACTCGTGGAAGAGGCTTAGTCAATGGGTCTACGACATTATGATCCATATGTATTTTGCAAATCTCTATGTCTCCCTCCTTGACTTGATCGTGGATGGAACTGAAGCGTCTCTTGATGTGTTTGGTTCTCTTGTGAAATCTGGATTCCTTTGCCAAGGCAATTGCTCCGGTATTGTCACAAAAGATTTTCATTGGACCCGATGCACTAGGTATTACACCTAGATCGGATATGAACTCCTTCATCCAGACTCCTTCATTTGCTACTTCCGAAGCAGCTATGTACTCCGCTTCACACGTAGATCCCGCCACGATGCTCTGCTTGGAACTGCATCAACCTACAGCTCCACCATTCAATATAAATACGTATCTGGTTTGCGACTTTGAGTCATCTGAATCAGTGTCAAAGTTTGCATCGATGTAACCATTTATGACAAGCTCTTTATCACTTCCATAAACGAGAAACATATCCTTAGTCCTTTTCAGGTATTTCAGGATGTTCTTGGCCGCTGTCCAGTGATCCACTCCTGGATTATTTTGGTACCTCCCTGCTAAACTTATAGCAAGGCACACATCAGGTCTTGTACACAGCATTGCATACATGATAGAACCTATGGCTGAGGCATAGGGAATGACTTTCATTTTCTCTCTATCTTCTGCAGTGGTCGGGCATTGAGTCTGACTCAACTTCACACCTTGTAACACATGCAAGAACCCTTTCTTTGACTGATCCATTTTGAACTTCTTAAAAACTTTATCAAGGTATGTGCTTTGTGAAAGTCCAATTAAGCATCTTGATCTATTTCTATAGATCTTGATGCCCAATATATAAGCAGCTTCACCGAGGTCTTTCATTAAAAAATGCTTATTCAAGTATCCTTTTATGATATCCAGAAATTCTATATTACTTCCAATCAACAATATGTCATCCACATATAATATTAGAAATGCTACAGAGCTCCCACTCACTTTCTGTAGGATCAAAAGTATGTCTAGAGGGGGGTGATTAGACTACTTGACCAAATAAAAACCTAGCCTTTTCCCAATTTTAAGTCTTGGCAGATTTTTAGCAACTTAGCACAAGTCAAGTAATCGACCTACACATGCAAGTATAAGCGTATAGCAGCAGAATGTAAATCATTGCACATGAAGGTAAAGGGAAGGAGTTTAGAGGGAGCAAACACAATGTATGTCAGATTTCGGGTTCTGGCAGACCCTTGAGGTTCGAACACTGGGGTGCGCACGGAGATCTCTCCCCTACCGATCTACGTCCAATCTCCTCACGTGATCTAAGCTGGAAACAATGAACAACACAAGGGACACGAGCTTTATACTGGTTCTGGCCACCGTTGTGGTGTAATACCCTACTCCAGTGTATGGTGTGGTGGATTGCCTCAGGGGCTAATGATGAACAGTACAAGGGAAGAACAGCCTCGCGAGAGGTGTCCTTGAGATGGTGCGATGAACTGCTTTGGTGAGTTCAGTCACCTCTCTCTCTCTCTGCTGGGGTTCTACCAGATCTCTCGATGTCTCTCTACTCTGTGGTGGCTAGCTCTATTTATAGAGGCCCTGGGCCTCTCCCCAAATAATGAGCGGGAAGGGCGCCAACAATTGGCCATTTTGAAGGGGAACATCTAGTACAAGTTATCCTGACCAAAGGTCGTCTTCGGCTGCCAAAAGCACTGGTGATGACGCCATCTTGGGCTCCACGGTGACCTCCGTCCTGCCGCTCTGTTGGTCTTGGTCTCGTTGCACCGAAATGGTAACCTTTGCCCGATGCCTTGGCCTGTGCTTGCCCCCTTTGCACCAAAGGGGAAACAAGGACACTGCACAAGCCGGCGCCCGCCTGGCGCCCGCCTAGTCTCGACCGTCATGGCTTGCGTCACGGGCTCCTCGCGAGGCCCCCCTGCCTTGATCTCTCTGCCTCCTCGCGAGCCTGCCTGATGAGGCTGCCTCTGAGGAAGCTTTCTGTCGTCCGCCCCGTGAGGCTTGGCCCCTCGCGAGGGTCATGAGCTTGAGCTGATGAAGATGGGCCGCGCTGGGCCCCCACTTGAGCCACGCCGCAGGCCGCAGGCAGGCAAGTCTGGGGACCCCAGTTCCCAGAACACCGACAGTAGCCCCCAGGCCCAAGGCGCGCCCGGGCTTGGCCTAGCAGGGAAGCGAAGGGGCAAGCGCGAAGGGCCGCGGGCCCAAAAAGCCCACGGCCTCGGGTGTCGTGTGGCGATTGATTGGACGTGGGCGTCTGCGCTTCCCCACGACGCCTTGTTGCGCGCCCGGCTAAGCGGACCCGCAATTGCACACAGTTGTTCCTCCTTTCCATTGCTCGCTCGCCTCCTACCTTTCCTTCCTCCAATGTCGCATTGCTCCTCTCCAACGCCACTCTCGCCGGATGTGGGACTTTGCGGGGCATAGAGACCGCATGCGACTTCAGGAGGAGGACTTGGCGCCTGAAGTGCTGTGGACGGTGCTCAGGGTCTTGACCGGCGATCCTTCCCCAGGCAGCCTTCGGAGCAATGGTGTCCTCTTGTATCTTTGCTTCGGCAGGGCTGATTTTGTGAGGCAGATGCCCAGCTTCGACGAGTGGGGACTGTGCCCGGCTGGCTTCACGGGGCCCCGCGAGAACCCAGCCGCCGTGGTTGCTTCCCCTGCCGCCCACAGCGGTCCTTCCTCGGGCGACAGGGCGGGGAGACGAGAACCGGCGGGAGCTGAGGCGACCGATGTCGAGGTGCCGACGCCGCGAGAAGCCTTGAAGGCGGCGTCTCCCGAGGCCCGCCCTGGAGCGGCGGCAGGTGCGGAGTCGCGACCTATGGTTCCTGAGGCCGGGGCTCCCGAGGCCCCAGCCGTTCCTCGCGAGGCGACGCCTGATGGCGCCCCCCAGGCTGACTCCTCCAGCACTGATCATCTTGACGCTTCTTCCGCACCAGAGGCCGACCCCTGCGCCGAGCGCTTAGGTCGGTTTCGCATAGACTTCGAGGCCCTCCGCAAGAGGAAGGAGGCCTTGGGTGGCAACGACCGCCCTTGCCGCTTGTTGAAGCGCAGGAAGTACTTTGCCATGGACGAGTAAGTCTTCTTCTTTCCTTGCTCATTTACTTTGCTATCCTTGTGACTGATTGTGGCCCTTTCAGGCCCTGCCCTACGAAACTCGCCGAGTCAGCCCGGGAGACATCCCCCCAAGCATCGCCTTCTCCGCTGGCCCTGGGCTCGCCGAGATCGAGCGGCACCCCTGCTGCCAGACCGGTTGGTGGAGTGGTCCGTTCCATAGGGCACCTCGAGCCTGCACGCCCGCTGTCCTTTCTTCATGAGTCCTCCTAGGGCACATCCGGCTTGCCCCGCGTTCCTCCTCTGATCATAGATGGTGAATGGATGAAGTCTGTCTTTGGCTCCTCCTCTGTGGGTGGACCGACGCCAGGCCGGATTCCCAGAGAGGTCCGTTCGGCGATGGCTAGGGCGCCAGCCCCAGCCCCGCGCCGGGAGGGGGCCTGCCGCCTCGGGGCCCTCCGCATGCTCCGGTGGAAGAGGGTGATGCAGAAGATGTGCTCAGGCGCGCTCGGGAGCGACGCGCCCTTCGCGAAGAGTTCCTCCAGAGGGTGGCGGATGCGGTGAGCCGGATCGGGGCAGAGCTTGCTGATGAGGATGCGCGCCTCGAGGCTGAAGGTTTGCGCCTTGCTGAGGAGAGGCGCAAACTAAAGGTAGCCGTCGCCCTCGCGCGTCACCAACGTGATCTCGACAACGCGAAGGCCGAAGCGTCGCTGGTAGCTTCGCGGGAGGCCTGCTCCCAGGCTGTCGAGGAGGCTCGGGAAGCAGACCGACGGTGCAAGGATGCGGAGGAGCGCACATGGGAGCTCCAAGCCTGGAGCAACTCCCTGGAGCAGCAAGTGGAACTGCGCCAGGCGGCCCTTGAGTCGATGGAGGGGGCCTCTGTTGACCGGGCAGCTTCTGAAGCACAAGAAGGCGCTGACGCTAGAGGCCGCCGAGCGCAATCTTGACCTTGAGCGGTTGGAGACGAGGGAGCGCCTGGTGGCTCGGGCGGAGGATGACGTTGCCGCGCGTGAAGCCCGGGCCCAGGAAGAAGTCGATCGCCGTGTGGCGGAGGCTCGCTCGGCCTTCGGGCGTGAATACGAGACAAGGTTGGGGCTGATCAGGGCCGAGGCCGAGGGCAGGACCGCAGCCCTCAGGGCCAAACTGGCCGAAGTCACGCGGCGTGCGGACTCCTCCGCAGCCGCCCTTAGCGCAGAACAGGCGGAGCTGTCCTCTTCCCGGGCCGAGCAGCTTCTTCTCCAACAGAGGGTTGATGACGCCGAGGCCATCGCGTAGCGGAATGAGGACGAGATTCGTCGGCGGCGGGTTCTGGAGCATGAGCATGCCCCCATGCTTCAAACGCTCAGAGAGAGGGCCAACACAGCTTTGGGCAACATCTGCGAGGCTGCCGCTAAGGAGCCGCACGAGGTCAGCTACGCCGGCAACCTCCAGTTTTTCACCGATGTGGTGACGCTTCTGGAGAACCGCTCCGAGAGGTCCCGTTGGCTTGTCGAAGAGAGGAGCCGAGCCTTGCTCGGGCGTGCCTTCTCCCGCGTATTCAGCTATCTGCTGGGCAGGGACCCCCATTTCGACTTCGACGCTGCCATCGCACCTGTGCCCATAGCCGTCCGGGGTGACCTGGCGTGATGGGTGGAGGACAACGTGGACGCCCTCGTCAGGGCCTTTGCGTCTGATGATGACGGCATGGTCATGGCCGCCAATGAAGGCGGCGTTGTGGACGAGCCTGGCGCTGACAGAGATGCTGGCAGCGGCGGCGACGATGTCAGCGACGCCAGCGATGCTTACGAGGATGCCCCAGAAGACGCGGTGAGTGATATGTCTGACTGAACGCATGTCACCGCTGTTTATCTTGCACGAAGAAGGTTCGGGCTTGGCCCTGAAGAATGTAAGAGCATTTTGGGAGGGGAAGCCCCTCATGTAAAGGTTCGCAATTAGTACCCTGGTAAGCATAACATTGCGCGTGAACTTAGCCGCTGGCCCGGTGATGGGTCAGTTGACTTGTGTACCTTTCGACCCCGACAAGTCCTGAGCGGGCCTGCGGGGGCCGCCGCACCTCGGGTGTCTTCTGATTAACTTGTAGATTCCGCGATGAAAACCTTCGGAAAGGGTGCGGTAACAGCAGTCATGGTTGTAAACGTACCTGGCCCGGCCCGGCTCACGAGGGGCTCGTGAGGGGGGGGGGGCAGCCGATGCTAACTTTGGACGCAAAGCCGAAACCAGAATGCGAGAGATTGCTTGAACGAGACTAAACACCCCTTCCCCCAAACACACGCAAGGATCGAGCTCAAATCCAACTTAAATCCAAATCGAAGAACTTTGTCAACAAGGAAAGGCAAAAGCAAAAGGCCGCGTCCAACACCTAGTCTAGTCTTCGACGTCTTCTCACCAGCGCGGAGCTAAGTGCTGCCACTTGGCGTGGGCGGGAGCCCCGAGGCCTGAGGGCGGCTCTCCGGAGACTCCGGGGCGTGTACAGCCCCACTCATTATTACGTGAGAGTGTCACGGGCGGCGAGCTTCATAGGCACTGGGCCTTCTTCACAGGTACCGGCCTTGCTTCATATCGCCAGACGAGGGCCCTGCCTTGCGCCTCACTCTGCCGCCATCGACGGCGACCGGAAACCAAGGACGACGCCAATGGGGCAGAGCGGTCGCCAGCGGTTCCCCCGACGACCATGGGTCCCCTGCCGGGGGCAGGCCCTAGGGCACCTCCCCGGCAGAGGGCCTACCTCCTGAGAACGCCTTGCTCCGACCGCCGCGGGGACGAACCCGAATCTCGGCCCCTCTCCTGCAGCCCCCTGCGCCCTCCTCCTGAGGGGTATGAGGCTGCAGAATTGGGGCAGCCACCTGCTGTGGCGACCTGTATCTCCTGCGACCCATGGTTAGCATAAGCTTTCTCCTGAGGGATGAGTGGTACCCGATAGTTGCCGCCGCAGGTGCGGTTGTCGAGGATCTCTTGGGGTTCCTGAAAGAGCTCAGCTCCTGGCGTCTCCTCGCCCCAGCCTGGCCCGAGGAATGAGCCATGATCTTCTTCCAGTGCGCACCCCTGATCCACCATGCGGGGCACATAAGCTTCTGGGGCCACCGCCCCGTGCGCCTTGCTGTAGCACCCTGTATGCCACGCAGCCTGGCTTGGAGCGCCATCTTGGGGGTGATGGCGTGGTGTGCACCCCTTCGCTGGCCTGAGAAGAGGCCAGCGTGACTTGTCGCCCGGTGCCGGCGGAGGTGTTGACGCTGAACGGGCCCTTGAGTCCGCTGGAAGTTGCGTGCGCGCGCACGCCGCCGCCATACGACCCGCCTTGGGTCTGGGGTGGCAGCTGGACGCAGAAAGGAGGTGTTCCCGAGGCGGCAGCGTCCAGGAGCTCGGCTACTCGCTCCAGCAACACGTCGCGGCCGCCCTCCAGCAGCCAGCACCGTAGCAGCTCTCGGGCCACCGTGAGCGCGGCCCTGGAGTTCGCTTGCTCCCGTTGGGTGCACGGTGCCGTGGCCGCGGTGTGGTTTGAGGCCCTTGCTGCGGCCCGCACCTGCCGTGGTGTGAGGGCAGGCGGCATCTGGCCGCGTCACCCGCGCCCCGCAGCGCCCTGCGGAGCGCGGGCTGCCTGAGGTGCAAGGTTGAGGTCGCCCTGGGCCGGTGACACGACGTGGGCGGGCCACGCTGCCCAGCGGTCGGCGTTGGCAGCCAGGTTGCTTGACATCTGAACGGCGAGGCGAGGGAACACGATGCGGAGGAAGGAGGATTCCGGCGCACCCCTACCTGGCGCGCCAAATGTCGGATTTCGGGTTCTGGTAGACCCTTGAGGTTCGAACACTGGGGTGCGCGCGGAGATCTCTCCCCTACCGATCTACGTCCAATCTCCTCGCATGATCTAAGATGGAAACAACGAGCAACACAAGGGACACGAGGTTTATACTAGTTCGGGCCACCGTTCTGGTGTAATACCCTAATCCAGTGTGTGGTGTGGTGGATTGCCTCAGGGGCTGATGATGAACAGTACAAGGGAAGAACAGCCTCGCGAGAGGTGTCCTTGAGCTGGTGCGATGAACTGCTTTGGTGAGTTCAGTCGTCTCTCTCTCTCTCTGCTGGGGTTCTACCAGATCTCTCGATGTCTCTCTACTCTGTGGTGGCTAGCTCTATTTATAGAGTCCCTGGGCCTCTCCCCAAATAATGAGCGGGAAGGGCGCCAACAATTGGCCATTTTGAAGGGGAACATCTAGTACAAGTTATCCTGACCAAAGGTGGTCTTCGGCTGCCAAAAGCACTGGTGATGACACCGTCTTGGGCTCCATGGTGACCTTCGTCCTGCCGCTCTGTTGGTCTTGGTCTCGTTGCACCAGAATGGTAACCTTTGCCCGATGCCTTGGCCTGTGCTTGTCCCCTTTGCACCAAAGGGGAAATAAGGACACTGCACAGGCCGACACCCGCCTGGCGCCTGCCTGGTCTCGATCGTCATGGCTTGCGTCATGGGCTCCTCACGAGGTCCCCCTGCCTTGATCTCTCCGCCTCCTCGCGAGCCTGCCTGAATAGGCTGCCTCTGAGGAAGCTTTCTATCGTCCGCCCCGTGAGGCTTGGCCCCTCGCGAGGGTCTTTAGCTTGAGCTGATGAAGATGGGCCACGCTGGGCCCCCACTTGAGCCACGCCGCAGGCCGCAGGCAGGCAAGTCTGGGGACCCCTGTTCCCAGAACACCGACAATGTAGACACGGAGATTTTTTGCGTGGTTCTGATAGGTGGTGCTATCGTACATCCACGTTGATGGAGACTTCAACCCATGAAGGGTAACGGTTGCATGAGTCCACGGAGGGCTCCACCCACGAAGGGTCCACAAAGAAGCAACCTTATCTATGCCACCATGGCTATCGCACACGAAGGACTTATCCCACTTGGGTAGATCTTCACGAAGTAGGCGATCTCCTTGCCCCTACAAACTCCTTGGTTCAACTCCACAATCTTGTCGGAGGCTCCCAAGTGACACATAACCAATCTAGGAGACACCACTCTCCAAAAGGTAATAGATGGTGTGTTGATGATGAACTCCTTGCTCTTGTGCTTCAAATGTTAGTCCCCCCAACACTCAACTCTCTCTCTCATTGATTTGGATTTGGTGGAAAGATGATTTGAGTGGAAAGCAACTTGGGGAAGGCTAGAGATCAAGATTCTTGTGGTTGGATTGGAATATCTTCGTCTCAACACATGAGTAGGTGGTTCTCTCTCAAAAAATCAATGGTGGAAGTGTAGGCACGTTCTGATAGCTATTGTAATGCCCACGATGCGGCTATATCTCCCACGTGTCGAGGCACGACTTAGAGGCATAACCGCATTGTGTTTTTGTCGCAAGAGGGGTAATCTTCACACAATCCCATGTACTGAATAAGAAAGGCATAAAGAGTTGGCTTACAATCGCCACTTCACACAAATAACAAGTTAAACATACATCATCTAGAGTACAATCAAGGTCCGACTATGGAACCAAAATAAAAGAAGACAACCCCAAATTCTAGATCCCCGATCGTCCCAACTGGGCACCACTACTGATCATCTGGAAAAGACACAAAACAACGACCAAGATCTTCATCGAGCTCCCACTTGAGCTCGGTTGCGCCACCTGCACTGGTATCATCGGCACCTGCAACTGTTTGGAAGTATCTGTGAGTCACGAGGACTCAGCAATCTCACACCCGCGAGATCAAGACTATTTAAGCTTATGGGTAGGATAGGGTAATGAGGTGGAGCTGCACAAGCACTAAGCAAATATGGTGGCTAACATACGCAAATAAGAGTGAGAAGAGAAGCAACGCAACGGTTGTGAAGCTAGAAGTGATCAAGAAGTGATCCTGAAACTACTTACGCACAACCATAACACACGAACCGTGTTCACTTCCGGGCCTCCGCTGAAACGAGACCATCACGGCTACACACGCGGTTGATGCATTTTAATTAAGTCAAGTGTCAAGTTCTCTACAACCCGGCATTAACAAATTCCCATCTGCCACGTAACCGCGTCATGACTTTCGAAAGTTTAAACCCTACAGGGGTGTCCCAACTTAGCCCATCACAAGCTCACATGGTCAACGAAGGATATTCCTTCTCCCGAAAAGACCCGATCAGTCTCGGAATCCCGGTTACAAGACATTTCGACAATGGTAAAACAAGACCAGCAAGACCGCCCGAATGTGCCGACAAATCCCGATAAGAGCTGCACATATCTCGTTCTCAGGGCACACCGGATGGGCAAGACGTCGGGTTGGCATAGACCCTGGTTGCCCAGGGGGCGCCGGACATCGCCCAGTTCGGACCAACACTTAGAGAAGCACTAGCCCCCCCCCGGGGGGGGGGGGGGGTGGGTTAAAAATAAAGATGACCCTCGGGTTGGCCGACCCAAGGGAAGGGTAATAGGTTGTTAGGCAAATGTAAAACCAATATTGGGCCTTGCTGGAGGAGTTTTATTCAAAGCAAACTGTAAGGGGTTCCCATAACACCCAACCGTGTAAGGAACGCAAAATCAAGGAACATAACACCGGTATGACAGAAACTAAGGCGGCAAGAGTGCAACAAAACACCAGGCATAAGGCCGAGCCTTCCACCCTTTACCAAGTATATAGATGCATTAAAATTAAATACGAGATATTGTGATATCCCAACATATCCATGTTCCAACATGGAACAAGCTTCAGCTTCACCTGCAACTAGCAACACCATAAGAGGGGCTGAGCAAAAGCGGTAACATAGCCAAACAACGGTTTGCTAGGATGGTTGAAAAGGGTTAGAGGCTGTCATGGCAATCTGGGAGGCTTGATAAACAAGTGGTAGGTAGCGCGACATAGCGGTAGAGCGAACAACTAGCAAGCAAAGATAGAAGTGATATCGAGGGTATGGTCATCTTGCCTGAGATCTGCAAGGAATGAGAACGAGTCCATGAAGAAGGCAAACAGACCTAGTCGAACGAATCCTCACAACTCCGGACCGAAACTGAAGCTAACGAGAGAAGCAACCCGAAAAGAAGCAAGCAACATAGTAAACAACCATCACATAAACATGGCATGATGCACAACCAAGTATGATGCATGTCCGGTTTAATGAGGCATGGCATGGCAAAGTGCACAAACAAAACTACAAGTTAAGTGGAGCTCAATATGCAACGGGATGCATATTGAAAAAACACCACATTCGATTATTTAGTTCTCCCCCGTTTATGTACTCAACAATATTAAATGTTGTTAAACATGGCAAGAGGTGAAGCATATGAAAACTACCTATCTAGGCAAGTTTAAATGAGGCCGGAACAACAAACAACAAGTCTGGAAAATCCTCATGTGCATATTTGTATTTAAAGCAAACAACAATTTTAAACATTTTAAATGTTCTTATCATAAAGCGGATGACATATGCAAGTTGGATGCAATTATAAGAAAATGTTGACATGAGCATGTTATGAAGCATTGGCCACCATGGCGGAAACGAAAGGGGTGCCACGGCAACGACAACGAAAATGGTGCCACACAACATTCCGGTTTCGACAACTCATTGAGATATCGGTGCAAAATAAGCAAGTGTGCGGGACATGCTAGAGATAGAGGGGTGATCCCGGTTACTGGGTTCCCACGGGTCGACGACATGGCAAACGGGGACATGCATGAAACAAACGGGCACGGTGCAAACACGTGGTTCATCTCCTACAACACAACACAAGCATTTGTCCATGGGCGTTGAGGGAGTCCTGGATTAGGGGGTCTCCGGACAGCCGGACTATATCCTTTGGCCGGACTGTTGGACTATGAAGATACAAGATTGAAGACTTCGTCCCGTGTCCGGATGGGACTCTCCTTGGTGTGGAAGGCAAGCTTGGCAATACGGATATGTAGATCTCCTCCCTTGTAACCGACTCTGTGTAACCCTAGCCCCCTCCGGTGTCTATATAAACCGGAGGGTTTTAGTCTGTAGGACAATAACAATCATACCATAGGCTAGCTTCTAGGGTTTAGCCTCTACGATCTCGTGGTAGATCAAATCTTGTAATACTCATATCATCAAGATCAATCAAGCAGGACGTAGGGTATTACCTCCATCAAGAGGGCCTGAACCTGGGTAAACATCGTGTCCCCTGCCTCCTGTTACCATCCGCCTTAGACGCACAGTTCGGGACCCCCTACCCGAGATCCGCCGGTTTTGATACCGACATTGGTGATTTCATTGAGAGTTCCACTGTGCCGTCACCATAAGGCTTGATGGCTCCTTCGATCATCGGTAACGATGCGGTCCAGGGTGAGGTTTTCCTCCCAGGACAGATCTTCATATTCGGCGGCTTCGCACTGCGGGCCAACTCACTTGGCCATCTGGAGCAGATCGAGAGCTACGCCCCTGGCCATCAGGTCAGGTTCGGAAACTTAAGCTACACTGCCGACATCTGCGGAGACTTGATCTTCGATGGATTCGAGCCCTTGTCAGGTGCGCCGCACAATCATGACGAGCATGACATAACTCTGTCGTCGGACAGTGTTCGGGAGATCACACCTGCAACTACTCCGGCTCTCAATCCAGAGCAAATTGCGCCATCCGAGGATGGGGGATAGACCCCGCCATGGAGCCCGCACTCTCAGTGGACATAGAGCCGGATACTAACTTCACCCCTTACGTGAGCCGTGTTGCTGAACCACTGGATTCATCTCCGGCCACGGACTCCGAGCCGCCTACGTCTGTGCCTATCGAATCCTATTGGGCACCGATCATGGAGTTCACCTCCGCGGATATCTTTCAGCACTCACCTTTCGGCGACGTGATAAATTCATTAAGGTCTCTCTCCTTGTCAGGAGAACCTTGGCCAAACTATGTCCAGCTAGAATGGGATGCAGACGATGAAGAAATTCGCTCCCCACCCACCACCCACTTAGTAGCCACTGTCGGCGATTTAACCGACATGCTCGACTTTGATTCCGAAGACATCGACGGTATGGACGACGATGGAGGAGACGAACAGGAACCACCACCCACAGGGCGCTGGACCGCCACCTCATCATATGATATATACATGGTGGACACCCGCAAAGAAGGCAATGGCGACGAGACAACGAAGGATGACCCCTCCAAGAAGCAATCCAAGCGCCGACGTCAGCGGCGCCGCTCTAAGTCCCGCCATAGAAAAATTAGTGATACCGCCCAAGAGACAACAACACTCCAGATAGTGCCGAAGACGACAACAATCCCTTCCAGCACGATTTAGAGCGGGAGGGTGAACAAGCTAGCCCCCCAGAGCGGGCAGCAGATGGAGAATCGGAGAAGGATAATTACATGCCTCTCTCCAAAGACGAGGTGAGCCTCGGCGACGAAGAATTTATCTTGCCTGAGGATCCCGTCGAGCAGGAGCGCTTCAAGCACCGGCTTATGGCCACAACAAATAGCTTGAAGAAAAAGCAACAATAGCTTTGAGCTGATCAAGATTTGCTAGTAGACAGATGGACCGAAGTCCTTGCGGCCGAGGAATACGAACTCGAGCGCCCCTCCAAGAGTTACCCAAAGCGCAGGTTGCTACCTCACCTCGAGGAGGAAGCATTGAAACCTACATCACTAGTGTACGATGTGGCTGACCGGCCACCTCGTGGTCGAGCCAGAGAGGCGTTTCAGCCTGGAGTTCAGCCTGCACCCCGCCACCACTCAAACAAAAATACCAAGGCCCGGGGCAACACGCGGGACCTGCGAGACATATTGGAAAGCAGGGAAAAACATGCAAGGTCGATATACGGGTCACGGGGATGCGCGCCAACGCGAGACGATGACCGTCATGCCGGATACACTAAAAGTAAATCCGGCTAGGCCGAATACAACAAACAAGACTCATATGAACTGCGTCGTGATATAGCCCAGCACAGAGGCGCCGCACACCCCCTATGCTTCACGAATGAAGTTATGGATCACGAATTCCCGAAGGGTTTTAAACCCGTAAATATCGAATCGTATGATGGTACAACAGATCCCGCTGTATGGGTTGAGGATTTCCTCCTCCACATCCACATGGCTCGCGGTGACGATCTACATGCCATCAAGTACCTCCCACTAAAACTGAAAGGACCAGCTCGACATTGGCTGAATAGCTTTCTAGAAAACTCCATCAACAGTTGGGAGGATTTGGAAGATGCATTCCTTGACAACTTCCAGGGCACTCATGTGCGACCACCGGATGCTGATGACTTGAGCCATATAACTCAGTAGCCAGGGGAATCGGCCAGGCAATTTTGGACATGGTTCCTAACTAAGAAAAACCAAATTGTCGACTGTCCGGATGCAGAGGCCTTAGCGGCATTCAAGCATAACATCCATGACGAATGGCTCGCCCGGCACCTCGGCCAGGAGAAGCCAAAGTCTATGGCAGCCTTCACGACACTCATGACCCGCTTTTGCGCGGGCGAGGATAGCTGGCTGGCTCGCAGCAACAACACATCAAGGAATCCGAGCACTTCATATACTAAAGATGCCAACGACAGACCATGTCGTAACAGACAAAAACGCCACAACAACAGCGATAACGCCGATGATACAGCAGTCAATGCTGGATTCAGAGGCTCTAGATCCGGTCAGCGGAAAAAGCCATTCAAAAGAAGTACTCTGGGCTCATCCAGTTTGGATCGCATACTTGATCGCTCGTGTCAAATCCACGGCACCCCCGATAAGCCAGTCAATCACACCAACAGAGAATGCCAGGTGTTCAAGCAGGCCAGCAAGTTGAACGCCGAAAACAAGGACAAGGGGCTGCATAGTGATGACGAGGAGGAGCCCCGACCGCCGAACACGGGAGGACAGAAGAGGTTCCCCCCACAAGTGAAGACGGTGAACATGATATACGCAACCCACATTCCCAAACGAGAACGGAAGCGGGCACTAAGGGACGTCTATGCGATAGAGCCCGTCGCCCCAAAGTTCAACCCATGGTCCTCCTGTCCGATCACCTTCGATCGCAGGGACCACCCCACTAGTATCCGTCATGGCGGATCCGCCGCATTGGTCTTAGACCCCATCATCGACGGATTTCACCTCACTCGAGTCCTTATGGACGGCGGCAGCAACCTGAACCTGCTCTATCAGGATACATTGCGCAAAATGGGTATAGATCCCTCGAGGATCAAACCCACCAAAACCACCTTTAAGGGCATCATCCTAGGTGTAGAGGCCCGTTGCACGGGCTCAATCACACTAGAAGTGGTCTTCGGATCTCCAGACAACTTCCGAAGCGAGGAGTTAATCTTCGATATCGTCCCGTTCCGCAGTGGCTATCATGCACTGCTCGGGCGAACCGCATTTGCAAAATTCAATGCGGTACCGCATTACGCATAACTCAAGCTCAAGATGCCAGGACCTAGGGGGGGTCATAACAGTCAATGGAAACACAGAACGCTCGCTCCGCACGAAAGAGCACACTACGGCCCTCGCAGCAGAAGCACAAAGTAGCCTTTTAAGGCAAACCGCCAATTCGGCGATACAGCCCCCGGACACCATCAAGCGAGTCCGGAGTAACCTGCAACAGGATCGCCTGGCACATTCAGAGCTTGCCTAGCAATTCGGCCCCCGTCCTAGTCCTAGTCAAGCGACAAAATCCGTGCTGCGTGTACATAATCACGCACTGAAAATACCATGGACATAGGCGGGGGCACGATCAGGGCACATCCCGCAATGCGGCTTAACCGCCCTAGGGGCTGCATACCTTTATCATTTTTTCTCTTTCAGGGCCCTACTCTCTGGAAGCCCTTTCCGGCAGTATGATTGCCGGACACATTACAGGAAGGAACAACCAAGGAGGCAAGAAGCTAAGACGTACAAGGGAACCCCCAGGTGGTCTCTATTAACAAATGATATACCCGCTTTTTACTACCCATACACAGCTTGCCCTTGGACAGGACATGTCAGATAGTCCTATTTTTTGCTTATTGCATTACTTGTACCAGTACGTTTCGACATATTATTTAAATAACAATGCATAGCATCAAGTCTATTATTGCATTATCCATCCCTTTTTTCTTATATGTTCATTTACGACAACTTGCACCGTACATTCTGGTACGGTCAGTATGCCAGGGGCTTTCGTTTACCCCATAATACGGCGTGAGAAGTCCGAACACTTTCGACAGTGCGGCACCCCAAACTTATAGCATTATATGCATCAACTCCGAATCATGTCTTGGGTTAATAGTTGGGTTTACCCGGCTCCCATGTTTTGGTACCTTACGTTCCGCTATATTGGCTAAGGTAGCACTGGGAGAACTACTGCGATTGTGTCCCGGTTCTTCCAGACGAGCACCTCAATAGAGAAAGCCGAAAACTGACTGTCATGATAAGGCGAGAGCTGGTCGCTGTTCGAGAGGTCTCAAGTCCTTAAAGACTTTTTCCCCTTCGGGCAAGGAGCCGGCCTTGCCCGACTTAGGCGTATATAGCGCCACAAATTCGTCCTTCTGAATACTAGGGGTTCGCCAAAATTTAAAATTGTAGACTTCTATGGCTAAGTGAGAGTGATAAAGCCGTATAGTCCGATTGCCTGGTTCGTTGTGCTGAACACCTCCCTTGAAGGACCCAAAATTGGGATAAAGAGTGTCCAGGTTTATCCCGAACACCCCAGTACTAGCTACATGGGGGCAGAAGCCGACGACTGGCCAACTCTCAGATTTTATAAATGGCCACACAGAAGGTAATATTTTAAATTCAAAAAGCATTGCATAGCGCAAATGAACTCGTTTCACATTACAGGATCACATGAGAATGTTCATTCAAAAATTACATCTTTAGCACATTCATCCGCCACAAGGCGGGAACCCTTCAGGACACTGTCATAATACATTTCGGGGTAGCGATGCTCCTTGCCCTCCGGCGGCCCCTCCTTCACCATCTTTACGGCGTCCAGCTTCGCCCAGTGCACCTTCGCCCGGGCAAAAGCCCTGCGCGGACCCTCGATGCAGACATACCGCTTTATGACTTCAAGCCGTGGGCAGGCATCCACAAGCCGCCTCAGTAGACCGAAGTAGCTGCTAGGAAGGGGATCGCCGGGCCACATCCGGACTATAAGACCCTTCATGGCCTGTTCGGCCGCCTTGTGAAGCTCGACCAGTTGCTTCAGCTGGTCGCTCAAGGGCATTGGGTGTTCGGTCCTAGTATACTGAGACCAGAACAACTTTTCCATCGAGCTCCCCTCCTCAGCTCGGTAAAACTCCGCGGCATCCAGCACACTGCGGGGAAGATCTACGAACGCTCCTGGAGAGCTCCGAACTTGGGTAAGTAAAAAGAAAGTTTCCTTCACATTCTTGCTTTGCATAATGAATGCCTTACCCGCTGCTATCTTCTTCACCGCATCAATCTCCTGGAGGGCCTTGTGGGCTTCAGCCTTGGCGCTCTGTGCGCTTTCGAGCACCTTTGCAAGCTCGGACTCTCGCGTCGTAAAGTCAAGCTCCAAGGACTCATGTTTTTGGCGAGAGCTTCGAGCTCTTGCTGCACCTCGCCTACCTGGGCTTCTTGTTTTTCCCGTTCAATGCGCTCCTTGGCCGCTTTGTCTTCGGCCTCGGACAGCGCCTTCTTCAGGGTCGCCACCTCGGTTGTGGCCCCTGGCAAATTCATGATGATCCTATTATTTTACAACCAAATTTCTTTTTAATATATAGACAAGGTATTGCTTACCTTTGCTCTCCTCGAGCTGCCTCTTGGTATGGCCGAGCTCATCCTCGGACCTCTCAAGGTCCTGCTTCAGTGCAGCGACCTCCGTAGTACGTGCGGCAGCGGCCAGCAGTGAAGCCTGCATATGCACATAGACATATTCTGATTAGACTCCTGCGTCATTATTTGATCCTCTATTTGGCCTTTCTTCGCGAACGCCAAACAGCGCATCAGGGGCTACTGTCTATGCGCTAATATTTTTCCTATATTTTGATTGCTTACCTGAAAGCCTGTTAGGAGGCTGGCACAAGCTTCGGTTAGTCCGTTTTTGGCGGACTGAACTTTCTCGATCATCGCACTCATGATAGTGCAGTGCTCTTCGTCGATGGAAGCACTATGAAGCGCTTCCAGCAAGTTGTCCGGTGCCTCTGGATGGACAGAGGCCACCAGCACGGGCGGCTTGCCCCCCTTAATGGGAGGTTGCCTGCCGGAGTCCGGAACCACCGAAGGTTCCGGCGCAGTGTTCGGCTGGGGGCCGAACTTGGAGCCCGTGGGAGTCTTGCTCCCTTTGCGCCCAGGGTCCGGAAGGTCACCCTGAGGCGCCCCCAGGACTACCTCCCCTCGGCTCGGTGCCTTTTGAGACAACACCTCGACGTTGTCTGTAGGGCAAGGGGTGGAGGCGGTCGGAAGTGAATCGCTATTCATATCCGACGAGTCCAAAGAACCGTCCGACGAAGATACGTCGATACAGGCTCGAGACGGACTGGATAATCATATTCGGCATAAGGAGAAGCAGTGCAATAAAACATACCATGAATTACTATGGTATCCGGATACTTACGACTTTGCCAGGGGCTTGTCCCTGGGTAACCACTCGTCGTCGCTGTGGGCGGCCGTCGTGGAGCAGTCCGGAAGGAGGGTCCTTCCCTTCTTGGACCCTTCGGCCTCCCGGTTGGGGCGGCCTTCCTTTTCTTGTCTCCCCCGGCTGGGGGGGGGGGAGAAATTTCCTCTTCCTCCTCCTCGTTTTCGTGGGAGGAGGGCGCGTCGAAGTTATCGGGCGATGAGTCCGATATAACCTTGCACCGAAGACCCTTTCGGGTCCTCGTGGCCTTCTTCCTGGCCTTCTTCACCGGCACCTCGTAAGGCGCCGGAACCAGCATCTCCGTTAGGAGAGCATCTGCAGGATCTTCAGGCAGGGGGCTGGGCAATCGATCTGCTCCGCTGTCTCTACCCAGTCCTATTAATGGCATGGAAGCTTAGATCTTGCACATGATTAAACTGGGGCAAATAAATATCCTGCGAGATATAAAAACTTACCGGATTGGTGTGGCGCTTTGCGCTGAGTCCGCGGTCTTTGGTAAGGGGAGGAGGTACCTCGGCGCCCTTGAACAACACCTTCCAAACGTCCTTGTGCGTCATATCGAAGAGCTCTCGCAGCGTCTGGTGCTTGGCCGGGTCGAACTCCCACAAATTGAATACCCGTCGTTGACATGGGAGGATCCGGCGGAAGAGCATGACCTGGACCATGTTGACGAGCTTGATTTTCTTGCTCATCATGTTCTTGATGCAGGTCTGGAGTCTGGTCAGCTCTACCAGGAAACCCCAGGACAGGCCCTTCTCTTTCCAGGAGGTGAGCCGTGTGGGGATTCCGGATCAAAATTCGGGGGCCGCCACCCAGTTGGTGTCGCGCGGCTCGGTGATGTAGAACCAGCCCGATTGCCACCCCTTTATGGTCTCCACATAGGAGCCTTCGAGCCAGGTGACATTAGGCATTTTGCCCACCATGCCGCCTCCACACTCTGCTTGCTGGCCGACCACCACCTTCGGTTTAACATTGAAGGTTTTCAGCCACAGGCCGAAGTGGGGCCTGATGCGAAGGAAGGCCTCGCACACGACGATAAACACCGAGATGTTGAGGATGAAATTGGGGGCCAGATCATGAAAATCCAGCCCGTAGTAGAACATGAGCCCGCGGACAAACGGGTGAAGTGGAAATCCCAGTCCGCGGGCAAAGTGTGTAAGGAAAACTACCCTCTCATGGGGTGCGGGCATAGGGATGATCTGCCCTGCATCCGGCAGCCGGTGCGCAATGTCCGCGGCCAGATATCCAGCTTCGCATAGCTTTGTGATGTTCTCCTCTGTGACGGAGGAGACCATCCACTTGCCTCCCGCTCCGGACTTGCTTGGAGTGGTTTGAGGAGAAAGATGCGAACTTGGGCGCTGGAGCTTGGGTGCGCGAGAATGGATAAGCAAGGAGGAAGAAGGAGTGGGTAAAAATGATGAATCTTTGTCCCTTTATAAGGGCGGAAGAGGCGATGCGCCTCCCCACTTACCTGGTAAATTCGCTTATTCCCCGAGCGCCGTAATTGATGGCGCGGTTGGGTTACCCACATCCGTATTGATGAGAATCCCGTGATAAGGGGGCACGATCTCTGCTTCGATAAGACATGTCAAGAAACCGCCTCGTGATATGTGCAGTGCTGGTTGAGAAAAACGGTTCGAATAATGACCGGGCCATGGCGTGATGTCGTGTTGCTAAACGTGTCAGCAGATTAGATTTGTGGAAATATTATTCTCTCTACGGTGGTATGTGGAACTTGTTTTACAGAGCCGGACACTATCCTTGTGTTCAAAATCTTCTATGGAGTACTCGGAGGAGGAACCCGCCTTGCAATGCCGAAGACAAATCTGCGCGCCGGACTCATCATCATTGAAGCATGGTTCAGGGGCTACTGAGGGAGTCCTGGATTAGGGGGTCTCCAGACAGCCGGACTATATCCTTTGGCTGGACTGTTGGACTATGAAGATACAAGATTGAAGACTTCGTCCCGTGTCCGGATGGGACTCTCCTTGGCGTGGAAGGCAAGCTTGGCAATACGGATATGTAGATCTCCTCCCTTGTAACCGACTCTGTGTAACCCTAGCCCCCTCCAGTGTCTATATAAACCGAAGGGTTTAGTCCGTAGGACAATAACAATCATACCATAGGCTAGCTTCTAGGGTTTAGCCTCTACGATCTCATGGTAGATCAACTCTTGTAATACTCATATCATTAAGATCAATCAAGCAGGACATAGGGTATTACCTCCATCAAGAGGGCCCGAACCTGGGTAAACATCGTGTCCCCTGCCTCCTGTTACCATCCGCCTTAGACGCACAGTTCGGGACCCCCTACCCGAGATCGAGCATGTCTGTTAAATCATCAACAGTGGCTACTAAGTGGGTGGTGGGTGGGCAGCGAATTTCTTCGTCGTCCGCCTGGGTAAACATCGTGTCCCCTGCCTCCTGTTACTATCCACCTTAGACGTAGGGTTTTGACACCGACAGGCGTCGTTCCGACGGTTATACCTTCCAAGGGTGCGTTTCGTGGTGGTTCGGGTTCGATGGGATGAAGTTGTCATTTACGGGTTGTCGTGGGAAGTAGTCGTTCTTGCGACGGTAGTGGAAGTAGGGGTACACGATGATGGTAGTTGTACACGGGTCTTCGGCGACGATAGTGGTACACGTTTTCGTAGATGTTCGGGGTCATCGGTAGAGGTACTTGTCGCATCACCGGGCATATTCGTACACGTTCGGAGAGGAACTTGGTGATGGGGAACGTAGCAGAAAACAAAAATTTTCCTACGGTTTCACCAAGATCCATCTAGGAGTTCATCTAGCAACGAGTGATCGGATTGCATCTACATACCTTTGTAGATCACGCGCGGAAGCGTTCAAAGAACGGGGATGAGGAAGGCGTACTCGACGTGATCCAAATCACCGGAGATCCTAGCGCCGAACGGATGGCACCTCTGTTCTCAACACACGTACGGTCAGCATGACGTCTCCTCCTTCTTGATCCAGCAAGGGGAAGGAGAGGTTGAGGAAGATGGCTCCAGCAGCAGCACGACGGCGTGGTGGTGATGGAGCTGCAGTACTCCGGAAGGGCTTTGCCAAGCTCTATGGAGGAGGAGGATGTGTTGGAGAGGGAGAGGGAGGCACCAAAGGCGTGGTTTGAGAGGCCCTCCTTCCCCACTATATATAGGGAGCCTAGGGGGGGGGGGGCGCCGGCCCTAGGAGATGCAATCTCCTAGGGGGCGGCGGCCAAGGGAGGAATCCCTCCTCCCCAAGGCACCTAGGAGGTGCCTTCCCCTTTTAGGACTCTTCCTTTCTTGATCTCCTGGCGCATGGGCCTCTTGGGGCTGGTGCCCTTGGCCCATATAGGCCAAGGCGCATACCCCTACAGCCCATGTGCCCCCCCGGGGCAGGTGGCCCCACCCGGTGGACCCCCGGGACCCTTCTGGTGGTCCCGGTACAATACCGGTGACCCCGAAACTTGTCCCGATGGTCGAAATAGCACTTCCTATATATAATTCTTTACCTACGGACCATTCCGTAACTCCTCGTGACGTCCGGGATCTCATCCGGGACTCCGAACAACATTCGGGTTACTGCATATACATATCCCTACAACCCTAGCGTCACCGAACCTTAAGTGTGTAGACCCTACGGGTTCGGGAGACATGTAGACATGACCGAGATCGCTCTCCGGTCAATAACCAACAGCGGGATCTGGATACCCATGTTGGCTCCCACATGCTCCTCGATGATCTTATCGGATGAACCACGGTGTCGAGGATTCAAGCAACCCCGTATACAATTCCCTTCGTCAATCGGTATGTTACTTGCCCGAGATTCGATCGTCGGTATCCCAATACCTCGTTCAATCTCGTTACCGGCAAGTCACTTTACTCGTACTGTAATGCATGATCCCGTGACCAGACACTTGGTCACTTTGAGCTCATAATGATGATGTATTACCGAGTGGGCCCAGTGATACCTCTCCGTCATACGGAGTGACAAATCCCAGTCTTGATCCGTGTCAACCCAACAGACACTTTCGGAGATACCCGTAGTATACCTTTATAGTCACCCAGTTACGTTGTGACGTTTGGTACACCCAAAGCACTCCTATGGTATCCGGGAGTTACACGATCTCATGGTCTAAGGAAAAGATACTTGACATTGGAAAAACTCTAGCAAACGAACTATACGATCTTGTGCTATGTTTAGGATTGGGTCTTGTCCATCACATCATTCTCCTAATGATGTGATCTCGTTATCAATAACATCCAATGTCCATAATCAGGAAACCATGACTATCTGTTGATCAACGAGCTAGTCAACTAGAGGCTTACTAGGGACATGTTGGTGTCTATTATTCACACATGTATTACGATTTCCGGATAACACAATTATAGCATGAATAAAGACAATTATCATGAACAAGGAAATATAATAATAATGCTTTTATTATTGCCTCTAGGGCATATTTCCAACACTTGGCATATCCATGTACTTGGCGTTCCGGCGCGGTACTTGGTGAATCCAACACGTAGGGGTACACTTTTTGAAGCGAAACTTGATGAAATCCAACTGGAGGTAGCCGTCTGTGGTCGTGCTCATGTTAACATGCAACACGATGGTCTTGATGGATCGTAGTCGAACTTGGCGCTTCGTATGGTCACTGTAGATGAACTTGGCGACAGTGATTCTTGTGCTCACGAAACGACAAAGAGATACAGCACCGAAGCTGGTGCTCGGGGACGTCGCGATCGGTCGAAGCAGAGGCCGGAGATGGCAGAACGGCAACAGGTAGAGAGGGACGACGAGAGGATGCAGGCAAGGTGGATGCTGCTGTTGCCTTCCAGGAGGCGAAGCAAGGCGATGACGAGCTCGAGGCGGCGCTGGGAGGACGGCGACGAGGTGGACTAGGTCGGCGGAGCAGGAGGATTGCTGGGGTCGCGGGGCAGCGACGGTCGCCGCAGGCGGGGAAGCAGGGTCGCGACGAGCACGACTCGGGAAGGCGTGAAGGCAGGTGCGTGGACGATGCGAAGACGGGCGGCGAGGCACCGAACCCCCACTTGGCCAGGGTAGGGGAGGCCGGCGACGAGGGACTCAGCGAGGGGGCGGCGCGATCGTGGCCTGGCGCTGCAGAGGGAGGCGTGTGGGAGGGGGCCGAGCGATGCGGCTCCAGGCGAGGCAGCGACGTGGGAGGAGGTCAGGCGGCAACCAACGTGCTGGCTGCGGGCCACGGTGAGGTCGGGAAGGGGCGGAGCTCGCCGAGCAGCAAGGAGGCAAGGGCATCCATGAACTGTGGCAGATGGCGCGCGAGGTGGAGGCGAGGGAGAGGGAGAGATGGGGATCAGGCAAGGGGAGAGGGTTAGGGTTAGGTGGGAGTGGGGCGGCTTGGCCTTAGGGAGGCCGCAGATGGGCTGCTGAGAGGCCCAGCTGGGCTGCGGGGAAGCAGGCCGGCCTGGCCGCTGGGCTCTCTCTCTCTCTCCTTGTTTTCTTTAGCAGAAAACAATTAAAGAGAAGAAGAAAGAAAGAAAAAAGAAAGAGGGGGTTAGGGAAAGAAGTTGGACATGCGGATAAATTTCCCGGACTCACAAAAATGTGCTTGTTCCAAGAAAATTGGAGTGGACAAGTGTCACATCCCTAGTGCTAGTATGCTCTGAGCTAGCTAGTCATGTGTTGCATCATGTTTAAATTCTTATGAATTTGAATTGGGGACTGTTGAAACCCTAGCACAGATGAATCCAACTAGGTTCAAATAAAAAAATCATTTTTAATGATCCCAAAATTCCTTTGGAAAAGTTCATCATTTTTGAATTGGTCTAGAACCTCTGCCAAAAATGGTGCACATTTTCCTAGGTCACTTTGGATTTTTGAATGAATTCATAAAGTATTTGAATTTGGGCATTTAATTGCTATAAATAATTAAAATGCCCAAATAATTCTAAAAGTGGTTGAGGGATATTGGATATATTTTCAAAAGTGCCCACAATTATTTTTAGGGTTTTTGAAAATGCCTTAGCATTTTATTTAAGTCAAAAACAGTTACAGAAATAATAGAAAACCAGAAAATAGAGGAAAGAGAGAGAAAGAGTTTACCTGGGCTTCTTACCTGCAGCAGAGCCAGCCCAGCTCCTGTTCTGGCCCAGCCCACCAGGGGCTCCCCGGTCTTCTTCCTCCTTCGACAGAAGGACAGAGGGCGCGTGCCCGATGCACGCGACCACGCGCCGCGCCACCTCCTGCTTCCCGCCGCTGCCCCGACGTGCCTATGAGTGCCACGCACCCCCCTGGACCCTCTCGCTCACTCCCTCGATCTCATCTCCCTCCTCTGCTTTCTCTCTCTCTCGCCAACTCAACGCACCGGAGTGCGCCACCGCAAAACACCGCGACCACCGCCGTCCCCTTGCCCCGTGGCCGTGCCCCGAGCTTCGCCCAGGCTCCAAGTACCTCTCCGTCGACCCATGCAAGCTCGGACGACCCCAAGACGACGTGGTGACCTTCTTCCCCGTCTACGGCCGCCGGATGCCGTCGTTCAATTCGCCGGCCTCAAGTCCTCCCCGAGCCCACTGACCGCCTCCGCAGACTCTACGTGAGCTCCCGCTCCTCGCCCCTCTCCTCTAACGTCCGCGCACGAGCTCCAACCAGCCCAGCCGCCCAGCCCGTGAGCTTCACGCCGCTGGCAAAGTTGTCACCGTGGCTAGAGCAAGCTCAGCTTGCCCCTGAGCATCTCATCGTGCTCGGGCTGATCCCAGGAGACCAACTCACCTGCTAGCTCGCCTTCCTGTGCGCCGTAGCGAGTGGCCGGTCCTGCCCGAGCTCCGGTCGCCGCTTCCGTCGTTGCTGTTGTCTCTGTAGGCCACCTCAGCTCCTCGCGCTTGCCCTAGAAGATGCGCCGCTCTGCCAGCTCACCGTAGCCACAAACCACACACAAAATGGTGCTCTGTAGCGCCGACCCGAGCAACTCCGGCGTGCCACCGCCGTGCTTTTGGTCGCCGGCAATAACCGCTGACGTGGCCGGGTTAATTAAACGCTAATGACGCACTAACTAACCCCCTAAGCCACTGCCATGCGGGCCCTTGTACCTGTTTAGGTTAGTTTTATTTTCTGTTTAGATTAGTTCATAACCCACTGGGACCCACACGTCAGCATTGACTTTGCTGACGCGGCCGTTGACTGGTCCCACATGTCATCCACCCAAACCAGCCCTGTTACACTGACCCATGGGTCCCAGCCGTCAGGTTTGACCCCGGTCAGCTGCAGTTGACTTGCTAACGTCATGCTTACTCAATGCTGACGCAATATTTGTTTTCTGGAATTAAAATAAATCAGAAATGATTTATAAATTTCATAAAATGCTCTAAACTTCTAAAATTCATAGAAATTCAACCGTAACTCCAAACGAGATAAGTTATATATGAAAAATTATCTGAAAAATTCAAGGAATCTGTTTATGGAATTTTCATGCATGTTAGAACAACCTATGGCTGCTGTTTAGGCCAATTCATATAAATGGAATTTAAACTCTCACATATGGAGTTTGAATTTGAACCTAGGGTTCAAACCAACTCCATTTAACATGTTGCTAGTTGCATTAGCTCAAACCATAGCATATTGACATGTCATGATCATGCATCATATTGTGCATTGCATTGCTTGTGTTTCTTTCTCTGTTGCCGGTATTTGTCCCCTCTCGATAGACGTGGTTTCGACGATGAGTTCGATGACACCGATGAAGAACTATACGATCTTCAGAAGTGCCAGGCAAGCAAAACCCCCTTGTTCATTCCGATACAATCCCACTCTCTCGCTCCTGCTCTCTTTACTGCATGAGGACAACAACAATTCAACTATTACTTGCTGCAGTAGTTGAACCCTTATCCTCTGCATGACCTGTCATTGCCACCGTAAATAGATGAAACCCACTAGCATGAGTAGGAGTTGTTTGAGCCCTGATGTGCCTACTCATTCATGCTTGTTTGTCATGCCTGCTATTGCTTAGAGTTGTGTCAGGTCTGATTCATCGGGGATGAATTGGAACAGTGATGAACATGTCCTACTGTGTGTGAGCTAAGTGTGTGAACACGATTTGGTAAAGGTAGCGGTGAGAGGCCATGTAGGAGTACATGGTGGGTTGTCTCATTGAAACCGTTCTTAGGAACTGAGTTCTGTGTTTGTGATCCATGACCAGCTACTACCACACATTGGGCCCAAAACCAATGGACCCTCTCGACTTATTAACTGCCCTTGTCCTCTGTCCAGGAGTTGCAACTAGTTTCTGGTGTTTGTAGGATATGTGTTGGCGGCCGTGCATAGCGCTGATCCTAGGGGTGGGCTATGATGCGGTAGATACACCGTGGCACAGTGTACCGGGCACCTGTTTGGTGTCTCGGGAACCCTACACACATCGTTTGGGGCCGTGAGCGAAACTCCGGCCGGATCTCCTCGCGGATGGAACCCGAATAGGCGATAAAACTGGACTAGAGACTCGTGTGGTTAGTCAGGTCGTGGCCGACTCCCTCGCCAGGCTTCCGCTTGAAGGTTGCTGAGATACATGACGTGTACATGGTGGTAAGTGGCGCGAGCGTGTGTGAAGAAGTACACCCCTGCAGGGTTATAAATGATCTATTCGAATAGCCGTGTCCGCGGTAAAGGACTTCTGGGTTGCCTATAACAGTTCATAGACAAGTGAAAGTGGATACTCTAAAACTCGCAAGATAAGTGTGAGTGCTATGGATGGCCTTCTCGTAGGGAGACGGGAGCGGATCCATAGTGGAGTATTGAATGGTGAATATGTGGACTCGTGTGCGCCACCTCAAAAGAGTTGCTTGCAGTCGTAGTTCAGGTTAGCCACTAAGTCAAAGCTGGCTTGCTGCAGTCAAACTCCACCCCCCCTTGTTGATACCGATGCATATGTAGCTAGTTCTGATGTAAGTCTTGCTAAGTACCTTTGTACTCACGTTTGCTTAATTTATGTTTTGCAGAGAGACTTCAGTCTCGCTAGTAGTTCCGCGTGGACTTCGACGTTTAGCTTGATACCTCAGCTACGATCTTGTGCCCTCGGCAGGATCTGGTAGATAGTCAGGCTTCTTAGCCTTTTCATTTGTAGATGTCTGTACTCAGACATGTTAAGCTTCCGCATGTGCTTTGAATTGTATGCTATGATTGTTGGGTCATGAGACCCATGTTTGTAATATCTCGCTCCTCGGAGCCTAATGAATAAATACTTGAGTTGTAAAGTTATGTTGTGATGCCATGTTGTATTTACACATATCGAGCATATTGTGTGTATGATTGAAATGCTTGGTATGTGTGGGATTCGACAATCTAGTTGTTTATCCTTGGCAGCCTCTCTTATGGGGAAATGTAGTCTAGTGCTTCCATGAGCCATAGTAGTCCTGTCGGAGTAAATAGCCATGGGTAGCCTAGCCGGCTTCCCCTGGCCCTTCTGAAAAAATTACGAGCCCGTCCGGCTCTCAAGAATCCAAGACATGGGGCCGCCTTCCCCTTGCTGGCTGTCACCCAGGCCGGCTTTCGGAAGGCGGCCCGACTTTAGCCCTCATGAAGAAAGCCATGGGATGGCCGACTTCGAGAAGGCGGCCGCGAGAAGGCCGACTCCAAGAAGCCGGCTCCCATAAAGCGGTTGAGACCGTACCCTCAAAGTTTGCATCCACCTAGCGGCGATGTGACGGGGCGTGGCTACTGTGAAGCCTGCCACCCCCGAATCCCGGAGCATGCCTGGCACAGTGCGCCGTACGGAGTGGGCATGACCCGTCCGGTGCGGCACTGTTGCCATGTTGACCCTGATGTCACCCACGACGGGCCGCCAGCACGTCCCACGGGCAGTGGGCCCCTTCGGGCAGAGAGACACCCGAAGGCGGCCACGCCTCCCCCAGTCGGCCCAAGACAGAGCCGGCTCCCCGCAGCCGGCTTGCCGCCTCCCTCGAAGGAGACGCCCCATTAAGGAGACAAGACGCGGTGAGGCTACAGCGATCGCCCACTGGGCGGCGGCACTGTAGCCACGCCTACCACGACGAAGCCCACGTCACCAAGATGGAGCAACAGTAACCAGCCGCCGACCAGGTCCTGGACAGTGGGGCCTGCCTGTCGACCAAGGGGCCGACAGCCGGCGGGACCCACCAGTCGGCGGGCCCCAGCAGCCAGCGCAGAAGCCGGCGAGCGCAGTCACAGACGGCTGGGCCCCGCGCCCAGTCGGATTACCATTGTACCCCCGGGGGGTAGGCCTATATAAGCCCCCCGGGGCACCCTTGCAAAGGGTTGGACCCCCAGCTAGTTTTAGACACCACACAAGGAGAAGAAGCAAGCTAGCCGTGCCCTTCTTCCTCCTCCCACCGAACAGCTCAAGGAGCATTGTGTAGCTACTTGTCCATCTAGTGATCATGCGGAGACCCCGCAGAGCAGCAGTAGGGGTGTTATCTCCACGGAGAGCCCCGAAGCTGGGTAAGATTCGCCGGCGTGCATGTCTTCGCCTCATCCCGTTTCCAGGCACCGACGACGTCTTACTGGCTCCCACAATGATAAGCCACCCGTTGGCATATGTCGCACCTACCACCCGACAAGTCTGCTACAGCCCGGTTCACCGGAGTCTTGTTAGCCCAGCACTACTGCTCAGGACACTTGACTGGCCGGCATGTGTTTCACTTCGTTCCTGTGTCTGTCCCTTCAGGGAAATGTCACACGGTGACCTCCGGAGTCCTGCCTAGCCTGCTACAGCCCGGGTTACCGGAGTCCTGTTAGCCCAGTGTTACAGCCCGGATTCACACGTTGCTGACCGACATGTTCGAAGTTGATTCATGTATGCTTGTCCCCATGGGTTAGTGCCGCTTTGGGTTCACGACTAGCCATGTCGGCCCGGGTTCTCTGTCATATGGATGCTAGCGACACTATCATATACGTGAGCCAAAAGGCGCAAACGGTCCCGGGCCATGGTAAGGCGACACCCGTGGGGATACCGTGCGTGAGGCCGCAATGTGATATGAGGTGTTACCGGCTAGATCGATGTGACTTGGAATCGGGGTCCTGACAACAAGATTGCAAGGTTAAATTCAAACTCATTTGATTTAAATTCAAATGATTTGAATAGGAAGTGAGGGTTAGGAAGGTCCAAAAATGTTTGGTTTTTGGTGGAGCTTCGGAAAATGATGAAAGAATATATGGCAAGGTTGGAGACCAAGAATTGAGATAACAAAGGCACTGGGAAAATTTACAAGCTCGCTAATATTGGGAGGATATGTTATAAAGAGAAGTCACTCTTCCCTCAATTTAAATAGATCAACCATCTATGCAATTTATTAGTTGAGTTGAGATGCAAAGATTAATGACATGATGACATGATGCAATGCAAATATAAAAGAGCAAGCACAAATGAAACACATGGTGATCACGAAAATATGGAAGTCTTCTGAAGCGTCGGTTTCGGGGCGTCACAACACTCCTCCACCTACAAGACATCTCGTCCCGAGATCTAAGGATGGCACCGGGGGGAAATGGAAGAGGAAGAGAAGAGGTAAAACTAAGTTGCTTCTTGGACAAACGAGTGAAACCAAAGAACCTTGCGAGGTTGAACAAATTGAAAGAAAGAATACAACGAAGATGAACAAAGTTGAAAACACTCTGTTATAAAAGAGGAACAAGGAACATTACTAGAACCTTGTAGGTTGAAAGACATAAGAAAAAAGGGTTGCAATGGCCAGGAAGTACATGCAAGCACTTCGGATGAAACAAGATGTACAAGTAATGATAAAGATCAATTATGACAACACTTTGGTTGGAAATGGAAGGCAAAGAATAGGAGCTTGGCAAAATGAAAGCACTTGGATGAGACTCCGGTTAGAAGAGGAATGATAGACACAACACTCTGGTGAAAACAAGATAGAGAAGGAATAAGAATGATATACTTTGGGCAGCACTCCGACTGTAAATGGAAGTAATTAAACATGAACTTGACAAGATGAGAGGATACTTGATGAAATCAGCAACACACTGCCTCCGGAAATATTGAAAGAATGGCACAAGGGGTAAGAAAGATTTCAGAAAGCACTCCGGTTGAGAAGGGAGGCAAAACTTGATAAGATGAGAGAACTTGAATGGAGGACACGACACTCCAGTTAAATGGATAAGCATAAAAAGAACAAGATCCTCAATTCGAGATGATGAGTGAAGAGAGCAACCTCACAATGCCTCCTGAAGAAATAAAAGAATGGAATGAAAGGAACAGAGAAGAAAACAACATGTACTACCTCAAATTAATTTGAGAGAGCATCCTTAAAATGAAGGATTGAACGGAGTTGTTGAGGAATCAACAACAAAAGAACAAGCTTGTTGAGGGCTTATGGAAAACATCTCAAAATTATGAGGTGAAATTCTGCCACTAAAAAAAACAATAGATTGGATTGATATCAGCAAGGAGACGAGAAACTTATTTCACCAGGAGGATAAATGAAGAACTTGGGTCATTTATAAGTACCATAAATAGCAACAATCCTTAGGGAAAGCTTTAGGTGAAATATAACCAAGATAACTCCAATGAGGAGATTGATGGATTGAGAAGAGCTCATGCTTGAAGAAATTGATGAGTTTAACTATCTCATTCTTGACAACTGTTGAATCATGACACACGAAGGGAAATTGTCAAGAATGACATGACACCACCTCGAAAGATAAGAGAGAAAGAATTTCACTTCGGAATGCAAGATGAAGAATGCTTGAACTCCTCAAAACAAGACATGTGTTGGACACCATGTTTATTTTAGAGTATAGCTTGGCAAAACATAACTCCGAGAGAAATCTTGAAAAACAATTGAAGAATGAAAGGAATACTTGACGAACCACCATGTAGAGCCTCCATGAAGAACTCCAGTAATAAAAAGGATGATAAAAAGAAAGAGAAGTTGAAAACACAAGGTGAAGCCTTGCAATGATATAATTGAGAGAGCTTGGAACTCCGGGAAAACAAAAGATGAAACAATTGAAACTGAGAATTTGATGAACCTCCGGAATAATGAATTGAATTCACTCGATGAAACAAGAATAAGAATTACATTATGCTTATCCTTCACCAATTTAGATTGATGACAAGCAACAGATTTGTCATACTACTTATTATCGTAGAACGGATTAAGATAGATATGACGCAAACTTGGGAAGGTCTTGATGGATCCCCCGGTGGGGTTTGGAAACAATGAATGAATCAATATGATAACGAAGGAAGAGAAATCTTGAATGAACCACCATAAGAATTGAAACCAATTGAAGAAAAGAGAACGACTCGCTGAGAAGAATTAGAAAAGAGCGAAGATAGTTGAGAGAATTTAGATACAAGTGAACATAGTGTAGCGACCCGACCTCAAACGGTCAAGTCTCTGTGCTTCAGTGTCATCCCTGGATCGGTAATGCTGACACACACAATACTCGAAGGATTTATAACAGAGTGGCAATCACACACTTATTACATCGAATGTCTCAAGAGAGAACTTATTACAATAAATATGGCTTAAGGCCATCTAATACGATAACAGCGGAAGGCTTGGAAGATAAAGTGAGTCCATCAACTCCAACGGCATAGCTGAGTGCATGACAAACGACCTATCACACCTTACTCCTTGTCTGAAAAGTCTGCAACATGATATGTTGCAGCCCGAAAACAGGTCAGCACATGGAATATGCTGGCAATGTAACATAGGAGAGTAATGAACAAATAAAAGCTATCACTACATGCATATATGGCTGGTGGAGGCTGTATGGTTAATATATTTTGCGAAAAGTCAATTTTTCCCTACGACAAAGGAATATATTTTATTTAACTATCATGGTAGTTGAACAATATTGAGAAGGTTCCTCCAACTCAATCCCAATTAAAAGTAATTATCAACCCAACAAATTAATTTCGAGTGATGAGATCCATATGATAATCCAAGAGCCAGATACTCAAGATGTCCATAACCGGGGACACGGCTAACCATGATTAGTTTATACACTATGCAGAGGTTTGCGCACTTTTCCCCAAAAGACTCGATCTCCTCCGTTGGATTTCTTGCACTACAGGGTGTTAGAGAAACGGATGACCGAGACACAATCTTTCAGAAGCATTTGCTCTCTACTCCGGGCGGACCGGTACACCTACAATCCCCTACATCTGCTAGTCCACCTCTTCAAGAACTCACACAACTTACTCAACTATGCCAGAGCCCATAATGGCTTGTGGCTGCACACGGAAGTTTCTAGCATGAATAGTCTTATGATCCATTTGAGCCAGGGTGGTGGATGATCACACAGGTACTCCGGGTTATCCTAGGACAACACTGGATTCTCCAGATGCCCACAAGCAATCCACCCAAATGTGTATTAAAGTTGCCACCTTAAGTCAACCATTAATTAAACACTCACATCTGTCATGGATCTCTCAAACCAAACCACGTCTATGAGCATAGCATGGCAATATAAGCATAACGTAGAAGTAACTCCCAGGGGTTTGATAATAAACAGGGCAATAGGATCTAGCTCATCAACTACTTCCCAATACCCACATGTTAAGAGATCCTACTCATGAAATGTGTGAAGGTTGAAACTAATGCATAAAAATTGGGTTATAAAGGGGTATGATCAAAGTGTTACTTGCCTTGCTGACGATCTGCAAATCCTAAAGACTCGTAATAGCATGCTTCGCACTCCAGGTGTTCTATCGCAAACAAACAATAGCATACATAAGCAATCAAGCATGGATGCACGGGTAAGTCTCAAATAAGAAGATCTAACCAGAAAGTTCAACTGAAGAACTCCGGTTTGCAAAAAGAATCAAATCAAACAGAGCAACGAAACTCAAACTTCGAAAGAAACAAGATCCGATTACTATTCTGGACTAAACTCAAATTTTATAGTACCAAAATCTTGTTCAAGTTGGTTAAACAGAAAGAGGGCTTCGAGACGAAGATCCAGGCGCTTGAATCGCCTGATTCCGATAAACGAGTGAAAAGATAAACTAAAACGAAGATCAGGGCAGAAATCGTGATCGAAAATAATCGCGGAAAACCCTGGAAAAAGAAAAAACTGATGAACAGGCTAATGAACGAACGTTCGCTGTCTGCGGTTAGCGGGTGAAAACTGTTCATTAAAATGAACGTACGAACGGGCGTTCGCTAAATAACTAAACCGAAAACACCGATCTAAAAAAAGCAACTAGGGTTTTTGAAAAAAACTGGGGTTTTACCTAAAAACCGAAAAAACCGAACGACCAGATCCGTTGGCGGCGGCTCGGATTTCGGCGAGGCGAGGCACTCCGGCGAGGCGGCGGCTCAGCGGAGCGGGCAACGGCGCGGCGCGGCTGGTGGTGGTGGTGGTCGAGGCGGCGGGGCGGCGGCATATAAAGGGGCAGGGGGCGACGAGGCGGAGGCGGCGTCGGACTCCTCCGACAAATCAATCTCCGGTATGGGACGGGAAGGCGGCACGGTGGCGGCTGGGCCGACTGGGCCTCGGCCCAGTGCGGTCCGGCGGAAGTTTTTTTTAAAAACCGATGCGCAGTAAAACGAAGAAAAGAAATACTAAGCGGACTCCAAAAATCCTGAAATAAATTTTCCCCGTCCTGTAAAAATACGCCGGACATGGTGAACATTTATTTGGGCCTTTAATGCAATTTTGAAAAACGCATATTTTTCCTAATTCAAATAAAATGGCGATAAAACCCCAAATAAAAATACAAATTGATTTTAATATTTTTTCCTCCAACATTTCATTTATTTTGGAGAAGTAATATTATCTCCTCTCATATAATTTTAATATGAAACATTTTCGGGGAGAAAAATAATTAAAACCAAAGTGATCCTTGTTTCAATATTTGATAAAACTCAAATATGAGAACGAGGGAAAATCCCCAACTCTCTCCGAGGGTCCTTGAGTTGCTTAGGATTTCGAGGATCACAAAACGAAATGCAATAAAATATGATATGCACGAATGACCTATGTATAACATTCCAAATTGAAAATTTGGGATGTTACACGTAGAGATCACGAGCTCATTAGAGAATACTTGAATGATGCACCGGTAAAATTTGGAGAATGAGAGCTGAAAGCTGGAATGAATACTTCTGAGATGATGGGCTCCGGAGAATCAAACTGGAAAGACTCTTGGATTGCTCCGAATGGTTGAAATGAATTCTCACAATTGAAAACAATTATGAGAGGATGGCATCAATCTTGAACTACGCATCTTTGGAAGAATGGGTAAGGATTTACGAGGAACTCTTATTCGGTTTTCACAATCCGAGAATGATGATGAGAAACACCACCATGAATTGTATAGGCACTCCAGAATGGAAATTAGAAAGGTTGAACCAACGATGAAAAGAATGTGAAAGATCTTGGAGAAAGGCATATGACTGATGACAATTCATTCTTACGTCACACTTTTGAAAAGAATTTGGGAATCACTCCGGATAAATTAGAAGAGCCAGGTAAGATCCTAGGGAAGACCTGTGGGTTAGGGCCTACTCAAGAGAAACACCATTGAATAATTTTGAAGAGATATTGCACCGGTTGAATTAAGTGACTTGAATGAGATAACAACCTCGAAATAACTTGAACGGATTAGGAATAAAAACACGAATCTCCTGAGATATCTTCGGAACTCCAAAACAATTGAATAGCGAGAAAATGGATGATTAAGAGGTGCACCGACATGAGAAAACATTTGAAACGAGGACATGATATGATCGACAAAGCTTGACTTGAATCCACCGGAGAAGAAAGAGAACAAATAATGATGAACTTGAGACTTCTGACCATCTTTATGACAATCACCGGATAAGAACATTGAAAGACAATAATGAAGAGTCTTCAGATCCATAAGATGGATACTTGATTAAGAAATCTGAGTCCTTGAAGAAAAATGGGTGGGGGCGGGAAAACAAAGACTACTTGGGACAGATGAAACAAACACTGTTGAGAAAAGTTAGAACTGATCTTGCGGATGGGGAGAATGATGGGATCATCTCAAAGAGAAGCGCACCAGTTGGAAAGAATTGACATGACAATCTTGATGATCACGAAGGATTAACATCCACATAGAAATATGAGAACACCTCTTAAAAAGAGGCATGGAATCAACACTTGAAATTGAAGCAACTTGAATACCACAACTCCCAAACAAAACAAAGGATTGGCTTGCGGAATAAGCCGAAACAAACATATGATAGATCCCATATCGTATCATGTGTTTGTTGGAAAGATATCCTACGAGATACTTAAATTCCCACTTATAAACTCCCGAAACTTTCTGGTTATGCAATCAGGTGTTGGGGACACATGGGAAGCATAATATATCACCCAAACTAACAATCCCTACATCTAGCTGTATCCATCCTTCAACACATAACCAAGAGACCTTCGGAAATCATGTACCTCAACCTTCAAAAAGCATCCGTTATACGAGTTATGGCAATACTCCCGAACTCCCGCCCCAGTATTGGGTGGCGTCGAGGTTATCTCGCCAACAACTGCATAAAAGAGATTTTTGATGTCGGCGAAACTCAGGTATCCCAGAACTGTAACGATAAAATTGTGACGACAACACCTCAGAGCTCAACTCCCCGAGACACTGCCACAACCCCTAAATGTCAGGAGGCACCAAGAACAATGTTCTCGTCACAAGACTATCGGAACGATTCCAAGATACCCGCGTGATCCCAATTTTTTTTCATGAAATTTGAGGAGAGGAGAGTCAAAACTTCTACGTCAGGAGGCCTCACCAGAGCGACGAAGGGACTGAGGAGTAGAAAGAATCCTACTCTCCGATATATATATATAATCCTAAGACTCAAAACATTTTGTTCTAGACTCAACAACGTCAGCGATTCGATCAAGCAGGGGCTCCTAAGTCGGGGATGGCTCTGATACCAACTTGTAACGCCCACGATGCGGCTATCTCTCCCACGTGTCGAGGAACGACTTAGAGGCATAACCGCATTGTGGTTTTGTCGCAAGAGGGGTAATCTTCACACAATCCCATGTACTAAATAAGAAAGGGATAAAGAGTTGGCTTACAATCACCACTTCACACAAACAACAAGTTAAACATACATCATCCAGAGTACAATCAAGGTCCGACTATGGAACCAAAATAAAAGAAGACAACCCCAAATGCTAGATCCCTGATCGTCCCAACTGGGCACCACTATTGATCATCCGGAAAAGACACAAAACAACGACCAAGATCTTCATCGAGCTCCCACTTGAGCTCGGTTGCGCCACCTGCACTGGTATCATCCGCACCTGCAACTGTTTGGAAGTATCTGTGAGTCACGAGGACTCAGCAATCTCACACCCGCGAGATCAAGACTATTTAAGCTTATGGGTAGGGGAAGGTAGTGATGTGGAGCTGCAGCAAGCACTAAGCATATATGGTGGATAACATACGCAAATAAGAGCGAGAAGAGAAGCAACGCAGCGGTCGAGAAGCTAGAAAGGATCAAGAAGTGATCCTGAAACTACTTACGTTCAAGCATAACACAAGAACCGTGTTCACTTCCCGGACTCCGCCGAGAAGAGACCATCACGGCTGCACACGCGGTTGATGCATTTTAATTAAGTTAAGTTTCAATTTCTCTACAACCAGATATTAACAAATTCCCATCTGCCACATAACCACGGGCACGGCTCTCGAAAGTTTATACCCTGCAGGGGTGTCCCAACTTAGCCCATCACAAGCTCTCACGGTCAACGAAGGATATTCCTTCTACCGGAAAGACCCGATTAGTCTCGGAATCCCGGTTACAAGACATTTCGACAATGCTAAAACAAGACCAGCAAGACCGCCCGATGTGCCGACAATCCCGATAGGAGCTGCACATATCTCATTCTCAAGGCAACACCGGCTGAGCACTCCGTACAACTAGTGTGCCCGGAATACGGAAGTGGCCGAACTGCAGCGAAAACTGGATATTGCAGAGGATGACGTTGCGTTGATCAACAGGCGTCTTGAGGACTCGCAAGGTATGTATTTCGAGCATTCTTTACACCAGTGTGCTTAACGCGAGAAAGAGCTTTATATGAAATGTGCATGAAATGCAGATGGTGTTGCCACCGTGGAAGCTCTTCGGGCGGAGCTAATCCTGGCCAAGGAGCGGGCCCAGTTTAGTGATGCTGCTGCTGAAGGAGCATCGATTGAACTGCAGGCTGAACAAGTTGCGCGATGCCAGGGCGAGGAGAAGATATCCACGATGACACTCGCTTTGGAGAATGCTACTGGCCACTGCAAGTTTCTTGAGAAGGAGAATAAAGCCTTAATGGCTGAACTGGACAAGGCCCGACAGGAGGCGAGAGAAGTGCGATCAGAGTCCAGAGCACTCCGTGAGGAGGTTCGGCAGGCGAAAGAGATATTGGCTGGAAAGCCTTTTCTGCTGCAGACTAAGTTCGGTGACCCGGACTATGCTCAGCTGAACCAAGTGTGGAGTTCTTCGGATGAGTATTTGGACTTGCCGAAGAGTTCTTCCGATGCAGCGCGGTATTACCAAGTGCAAGCTGGATATGCAACGGAGAAGCTTTTCTTGTCACATTTTGGTGTGTCAAAGCGCCCGCTACTGCTCAATGAACAGATGTCCCAATGGGCCGAACTTCATAGGGTATCTGGCCCTGCCATGAAGGATGTCATAGTCCGGCTATGGCCGAACGAGCCTGCGCCGAATAGCTATTTTGGTTTGGTGCAGAAGCTTGTCGATGCAGTGCCGCGCATCGATGCTGTGAAGCGATCGGCGTGCATTGAAGGTGCACGGATGGCCCTTGCCCGAGTCAAGACATTCTGGGGGAAGATGAAGGCCATCGATGTCGTGACGAAGGGTCTGCCCAAAGGCGAGGACTGTCCGCAACCAGAGCATTATTTTGAAGACGTCCTGGAGGCCGCCTGCTTGATTGAGGGCCAATGCTCGAAGAACATAATGTTCGAGTGAGGTGTATGATGATTGTAAAAGACAACTTTATAGTTAATCTATTTATGTTTTTCTCGAAAAGTTTGAATTCCTCCTGTGCGGTCATTTTAATATAATCTGAAAGTTTTCTAGTCGTCGGCTTCAGCCCCCTCGTAGGAAGTACGGGGGTGTTTGGAAAAGCATTTAATCACTCTTTATCGAACGTCTTTGTTGGGGATATTACTATCAGTCATGACCCGCCTAGGAGGGGCCGGGTCATCCCCAATGGTGGGTTACGAAAGAAGCCCAGTAAACATTCAAGACGGTAGGTTATTAAACCTTATAGAAGGCCCAAGGGCCTGGAGGCGGCTTAAGGCCCGATATTGTAAACCGCCGTATGTAAGGAAAGGCATGTAAAGGAAGCCACCGAGCCGGACACGATTATGAGCCGGTCGGGACTCTGTAGGCCACCAGGGGTCAACCCATGTATATAAGGGGACGACTCGGTGGCGGCTTAGGGCAAGAAACAACAAGTCGATAACCAAGCCGGCGAGTTGAGCCTCTTGGTGATCGAAACCCGAGCAGTACCAATCCCAACTAGACGTAGGCTTTTACCTTCATCGTAAGGGGCCAAACTAGTATAAAACCCTCTCGTGTCCTTTGTCCCGATTAACCCCTTTAAGCTTCCTAGTGCGATGGCCTTACGACTAAGTCCTTGCTCTAGGACATCTGCCGTGACAATTCCATGATAGTTGGCGCCCACCGTGGGGCCAGCGCACGGTGGTTTTGAGTTCTTGAAGGGCAACTTCAAAGGGCTCAAGGGATACGCTGCGGGCCGGATGACCAAGAGTCATCGCGGCAAGCTCTACATCAACGATGAAGGCTGGGGTCCCGAGGCCGGCTCAATTGAGGACGGATACCGGGTCCCCTTCGGCAGAATTCACGTCTTCATAGGCCAGATCGGCGAGTCAGGTCCTGAGCCGGACGTCCACACCAACCTCATCGAAACAGCTCGGTGCGCGAGGATCGCCCGTGTTCTATCTGCCGTGAAGCATGCCTTCGTAGGTTGCGTCCACGGCGGTGAATACTCTGAAGGATCGGTGGAGGGCAGTGAGACGGCCGTCTGTTCTGACACTGCTTCATCAACGGGTGAGACAGACTCTTTGTACCAGCTGCAGGACGACATGCTCGGGGGCTGTTCCGATGGCAGCAGTATTCCGGACCCTCTTGAGCCGCCGAATTGGGCCGGAGTCTTCATGGCAGGGACACAGCCCGAGCAGAACTCTACAGCAGCGGCGGCAACAACTACCAGGTCGGCTCCGGCCAGGTCAGGAGACCCCGCGCGCCCCCGGCTCAGATCTTGATGGACCTCATGGATAAACTAATGACTCTGTTGACTGCCGTGGTAGAGCCGGCGGATAAAGCCCAGCATGACGTAGAGGTGGCACGCGTACGTGAAGAGATGGTGCAAGCTAAGGAAAATCTAACCGCAGAGGAAGTCAGGATGGCAGCAGAGCGGGCGGCTTTGGACGTTCATGCTCAACAGCTTCAAGCAGAGACCTTCCGGCTCTCGGTGGATCTGAACGCGTCGAACGAGGTCATGAGGAGGAGGCATTAGAAAACCCAATCATGTCTGCCTCTGAAGCTCGATCATAGGAATCTTTTTCACACACCCGGAGCCGGGAGAAGTAACCCGCCGAAGGCACCCCGGATTACAACACCTGGCGCACCGGTCCAGCCGCGCGCCATGGATCCACCTCGTATAATTACCGCTCCGCCTCATTACGTCCCAACGCCGCCGGGTCACTTCTCCAACCCTTTGGAAAAACTCATCGCGGCATCGGCTCGTCTGGCGGCTCTTCCAATGGAAGGTGACTCGCCGGCGGCAATTGAAACACGGAGGGTAAGAGAACTTCTTCAAACAGCTCTGGCACAGCAGGATGCATACTCCTACAGTCGAGACAGGATCCATTCAACTCCTCGCCCAAGCTGGAGCCCGAGTTACAGTAGGCATATGGAATCCGCAGATATATCAAGCAATGCTCAACGCCACAACCGGCCATACAGGCATGAGCCGGTGTGGGCTGGAGCCCTTAACTTGGCGGATCAGGAGAGGATTCATCAAGAGGCGGAACAAGCAGTTCAAATGGCAGCAGATTAGGCGGCTCATCAAACTTTTCTAGCTTATCTAGCAACCTCGGTCGAGGCAGGAGTGGCCACAAGAATCGGAGGTGTTCCTTGCTTGGTGCCGGCCATACGTAATGAGCGTTTGCCAAAGGACTTTAAGGGGCCTCGTAAGGTGCCTAATTACACAGCTGACTTACAGCCCGAGGCTTGGATTGAGAGTTATGAGATGGCTATGGAGTTATTGGAGGTCAGTGATGTAGCAATGGCCAAGTATTTCACTATGATGTTAGATGGAACAACTTGTACTTGGTTGAAGGGATTGCCACCCAATTCTATCGGCTCATGGGCGGAGTTGAAGGCCTGGTTCATCCAGAACTTTAAAGACACGTGTAAGTAGCCTATGTCGATTGTGGACCTGACCAATTGCAAGCAAGAGGATGGTGAATCCACAACCCATTGGGTGTGCCGGGTCAAGGAGATAATACATTCATCTGATAAGATGGATGCCGGCTCAGCAGTCTTGATGTTGGAGAAAAATTGCCGTTTTGAACCTCTGAAGCAGAAGCTAGGGCGGCTCAAGCATGACTGTAATGACATGGGAATGTTGATGGCGGCTCTCGTCAAGTATGCTGATTCTGATACTACCAAGGACCCGGTGTCTGACGAAGAAAAGGAAACGAAGGGAAAGAAGAACGGCAAGGGTCACCAGCATAACCCGGCGAATCAAGGAGGTAATAAACGTAAGGCTGATGAGTTTGTTGCTAACACCAATGCATAGGGCGGAAATCAACGGCGCAAGGGCAAACAGCCTCCTCGGTCGGGCGGGTCAGGTCCCACCCTTGAGCAATTATTGAATGAGCCTTGTCCAAAACACGACACCCGGGAGAAGCCAGCCACCCACCTGTGGAAAGATTGTACGATCATGAAGGCGTTTAAAAATTCAAACTTGTTTGATGGAGGTCACGGCCCAGGTGGCGGCTCAGGTGGAGGCGGTTTCCAAGGCCCGGGCGCCGGCTTAGGTGGAGGAGGATTCCACGGTCAGGGTCGTCCTGGTAACCAAGGAGGGTATAATCCGCAACCCGACCAAGGTAATCAGCAGCAGCAGTCCGGATATCAGAGCAATCCGAAGCAGCTGAATAGTGGGCAATACCATGTATTCACCACTAGCTTATGTAAGAGAGACCAGAAACTTCACAAGAGGGCCGTTAATGCCATTGAGCCGGCGGTTCCACGTTACTTACGTTGGTCAGAGCAGCCTATTGTGTGGAGCAGAGAGGATCACCCACCCCGGGTCGATAATCTGGGTCACTTGGCTTTGGTGGTGGCACCTCAGGTTGGTGGATACAAATTCACTAAAGTACTCATGGATGGAGGCAGCAACATCAACATCCTCTACTATGAGACGTTCCGCCGGATGGGATTGACCGGTAAGAGTCTTAAACAATCCAACACTGATTTTCATGGTGTGGTTCCTGGCAAGTCGGCATACCCAGTGGGTAAGATTGAACTGGAAGTAGCCTTTGGGGATGAGTATGACTGCAGAGCACAAAAATTAACCTTTGAGGTGGTTAAGATCAAAAGCCCATATCATGCTCTGTTTGGACGGCCGGCTTATGCCAAATTCATGGCTCGGCCATGTTATGTGTATTTGCAGCTTAAGATGCCGGGTTATAAGGGCACCATTACAGTACACGGGAGCCAGAAAATAGCTTTGGAGTGTGAAGAAGGTGATGCTGCCTATGCTGAATCTGTCTATGAAACAGAGGAGTTAAAATTTTACAAAGATCATGTTGACCCGGCAGACATGACGTCATTAAAGAAACCAACAACAGAGCATGAGCCGGTGTTGAAGTTCAAATCAGCTGATGACACCAAGATGGTTGACTTTGTGCCCGGCGACTCATCCAAGCAGTTCATCATCAGTGCTAACTTGGATCCAAAATAGGAAAGCGCACTCGTCAAGTTCATCCGTGAGAACCGGGACATCTTCGCATGGAAACCTTCAGACATGTCGGGTGTCCTGAGGGAACTCGCTGAGCACACTCTCAATATTGATCCAAAGTTTAAACCTGCCAGACAATTTCTCCGACGGTTCAATGAAGAAAGGCGCAAGGCCATTGGAGAAGAGGTGGCCCGGCTTTTGGCAGCTGGGTTCATTATAGAAGTCTTTCACCCAGAGTGGTTAGCCAACCCGGTGCTTGTACTAAAAAAGAATGGCACCTGGCGTATGTGTGTGGATTACATCGATCTGAACAAGGCTTGTCCGGCTGATCCTTTTGCCCTCCCCTGTATCGATCAGATCATTGATGCTACGGCGGGTTGCGCACATTTGAGTTTCTTGGATGCTTATTCCAGTTATCATCAGATCAAGATGGCAGTCAAGGATCAGGAGAAGACGGCTTTTATCACTCCTTTTGGAGCTTTCTGCTATGTGTCTATGCCTTTTGGGCTTAAGAGTGCCCAGGCGACTTACCAATGGTGTGTGCAGAATTGTCTTCACAATCAAATTGGGCGTAATGTTCATGCTTATGTGGATGATATAGTGGTAAAATCCAGGAAATAGGAAACCTTGGTCACAGATCTGAAAGAGACTTTCGATAATCTCCGGGTCTACAAAATGATGCTTAACCCGGCCAAGTGTGTTTTTCGAGTCCCAGCCGACAAGCTCTTGGGTTTTTTGGTGTCTAACTGAGGTATTGAGGCTAACCCGGAGAAAATCAAGGCAATTACATCCCTGGCCAAACCAACATGCATCAATGACGTTCAACGATTGGCGGGCCGTGTTGCTGCTTTGAGCCGGTTCATAAGCCGGTTAGGGGAGAAGGCAATGCCTCTGTATCAGATGATGAAGAAAACAGATGATTTTGTTTGGAGCAATGCTGCAAACTCTGCTTTTGAAGATCTGAAGACACAGCTTGCTGAGCCGCCGGTCCTGGCTGCTCCAGTTGAGAAAGAGCCGTTGCTGTTATACGTGGCCGCCAACTCACAAGCTGTTAGTGTGGCTATTGTGGTGTAGCACAAGGAGGCTGGCAAGGAGCATCCAGTTCAACAGCCGGTTTACTACGTTAGTGAGGTGCTAATTGAATCCAAGCAACGATATCCACATTGGCAGAAGCTCGTATATGGGGTGTTCATGGCAAGTCGGAAGCTTAAGCATTATTTTCAGGGACATCCAATCACTGTAGTTAGCTCTGCCCCTTTGGGAGACATCATTCAAAACAGAGAAGCCACTGGGCGAGTCGCCAAGTGGGCAATTGAGCTTGGGTCTCATGGGTTGAAGTATGTGCCACGTACCGCGATCAAATCTCAAGCACTGGTTGACTTCATTAATGACTGGACAGAGATGCAGATGCCAGAAGAGAAACCAGACAACATGTATTGGACTATTCATTTTGATGGGTCCAGACAGTTGGAAGGCTCGGGGGCTGGAGTTGTGTTAACCTCTCCGCGAGGTGACAAATTTTGTTATGTGTTACGGTTGATGTTTCCTTGCACTAACAACGCAACAGAGTATGAAGCCTTGCTCCATGGTCTTCGAGTGGCAAAAGAGATGAGTTTGAGCCGGGTCAGATGTCTTGGCGACTCAGATCTAGTGGCTCAACAGGTATCAGGCAAGTGGGATTCCAAGGACCCTCTCATGGCGGCTTATCACCGGGAGGTTAATGCTGTTGCATGGCATTTTAAAGGTTATCAGGTGGAGCACATTGACCGTCGAAAAAACAAAGCGGCTGATGCTTTAAGCCGGTTGGGGTCTCAGCGTAAGCCGGTACCACCTAACACCTTTTTGGATGTTTTGCATAACCCGCCTGTCAAGTTGCCCACAGAAGAAGATTTAGCTGTTCCTGACCCGGAGGCGCAGTTGGTGGCGGCTCTTCATGTCATCCCAGATTGGACAGTGCCGTTCTTGGCTTACATGACCCGGGGAGAGTTGCTAGCGGATGAGACCCTAGCTCGACAGATAACCCGACGGTCTAAGTCAATGACGATTTCGAATGGAGAATTATACCATCGCAGTGTCTCCGGAGTGTTTCAGCGGTGTGTTTCCCCCGAAGAAGGTCAAGAAATACTTCGTGAGATCCATGAAGGCGATTGTGGTCATCATGCCGGATCAAAATCTCTGGTGGCCAAGGCTTTTCATCATGGTTTTTACTGGTTGACGGCTCACGCTGATGCAGAGGATCTGGTCAGTAGATGTGATGGATGTCAAAAGTTTGCACGACGAGCGCATGTGCCGGCTCAAGAGCTCCGGATGATTCCAATCACTTGGCCGTTTGCGGTTTGGGGGCTTGACATGGTGGGACCTTTCAAAAGGTCTAAGGATAAAAAGACACATCTCTTGGTGGTAGTTGATAAATTCACTAAGTGGGTTGAGGCGGAGCCAGTGAGTAAGTGTGACGCGGCCACGACGGTTCAGTTCATGAAAAAGGTGATCTGCCGTTTTGGTTTTCCACACATCATTATCACTGACAATGGCACTAATCTGTCCAAAGGGGCTATGGAGGAGTTTTGTTAACGTGAGCACATCTGGCTTGATGTTTCTTCTGTAGCTCATCCTCAATCCAATGGTCAAGCTGAGAGAGCCAATCAGGAAATTTTGAAAGGTCTCAAACCCTAGCTTATGGTTCCCTTACAGCAAACGCCGGGTTGTTGGGTAGAGGAATTATCCTTGGTGTTGTGGAGTATCAACACCACACCTAACAGGTCTACAGGTTACACACCTTTCTTCATGGTTTATGGAGCAGAAGTAGTGTTGCCTAGTGACATCCGTCATGACTCGCCCCGTGTGGCGGCTTATGTTGAAACTAATAATGAACAAGCCAGACAAGATGCACTTGACTTGTTAGATGAAGAAAGAGACTTAGCAGCGGCTCAGTCAGCAATTTATCAACAGGACATGCATCGTTATCATAGGCGCCGGGTCAAATCCAGGACTTTTCAAGAAAGCGACCTGGTGCTCCGGCTCATCCAGGATCTGTCAGATGCGCACAAGCTATCCCCACCTTGGGAAGGACTCTTTGTGGTCAGCAAGAACCTAAACAACGGGTCGTATTACCTCATTGACGTTCGAGAACACAAAGATTCACGTAAGTCGGAGGAGGAGACCCGCCGGCCATGGAACATTTCTCAACTTCGGCCATACTACACCTGAGCTACCAGCTCTCATCATGTACATACTTTAACATTGTATATGCCATGATAAGTAATAAAGTAAGACCATCGGTCTCTTTTCTTTTCAAAGATTATGCATCTTTGTTATTTCTTATTCTCAAATGACTATTAAGGAGCTGATCATATTTGAATCAAGTCTAACCTTTTTTGGTCCGGCTTATGATCGTATTCGAATCTAGCTCCAATTATCATGGTCACTTGGGGGCTTCCTGTTCAAACATAGGTCGTATTCGAACCAAAGAGAACATAGCTGTCGTAGACCTCTTGATCCGCTCAAGGCCAAACTCACTAGGGGGCTTCTTGATCGTATCTGAATCATAGCTTAACCCCTTTTGGGTCCGACTTGGATCATATTCGAATCAGGGCCGTTAAAAACCTCTCAAGGTCATTTGGGGGCTTCCTGTTCAAACATAGGTCGCATTCGAACCAAAGAGAACATAGCTGTCGGTACCCTCTTGATCGGCACAAGGCCACAGCCACTGGGGGCTATATGGTCGTATTTGAACCTTAGCTTAACCCCTTTGGTCCGGTTTACTGATCGTATTCGAATCATAAGCCACCAACCTTGAAATATAAGGTTAAATCATACTTGTTAACTTCTATTTGCCTTTGAGTTTCTTGTTGCAAATAATTAGCATGATCTTCTTCGCCGGTTTGTCTATTTGACAACATGGCTACCAAAGTATGACGATCATTGAAGTATTCAAAGGTATTGATTTCTCAGAAAGATTGAGTTATCGGCTTCATTACCCAAGTTAATCAAGCCGGTGGTCTAAGGATCAAAGGTACAACTGTGGCTATTATTTATATATAACTGCCTGCTGCATTAACTAAAGAGTTAGTTTCAGCCCTTGTCCTTTATTCATATCTGCTTTTTGTTTTCTATTATGATAAACATATTGGATATAAGTTGGGTGTTTTAACCCGTTCGGTTCTAAGCCGCCAAGCCAGTCTTTTCTTGTCTCTACAGGGAACAGATTTAAAGTGTTGCAGAAACAATCATCAAATATAATGCATATATTGCCATCAGGAAACAGAGAGTCACATACAGTGTTTTATGCACGATGGCATAAGCAAGGCATTCAGTGTTTTCACAGCTAACCTATTACACGGCTTTTATAAGACAGTGAAGATGGTTATTATTCCTCCCTCGCCGGGTCACCGCCCTCTGTTGGCTGGAAGTTGGGTTTTGACCAGTCAAAACCATTCACGGCGATGAATTCTGCTTCATCGTCGATCAGGCCTGCCGGGTCAACTTCCGGGGCAAATGTATTTTCTCTTACAGGCGGGATCAAGTCCGTCACCTTATATGAGGGAGTTGCCATCTTCTTATTTTTAGCATCAAAACCCGGCTAATATTTGTCAATATTGGTATCATCTCCAAGGGTAGTTGCCTGAGGCTGGACTCCGTGCATGCAAGCCATGAAGTCATCCTCCTCAAAGGGAGATCCGTCTTCCTTCACGGTGGGATAGCCTCTGGCCACGTCCGCCGGGTCTAGGTCTGGCACCCAAGCCTTGGAGGGGCTCAGGGCAGTCAAAGCCCCGGCTCACGCACAGGAGCGTTTCACTTCTTGAAATCTGGCAGGCAGGATCGACAGTTTCTTCAGGACATCGCTGAGCTGGTTGGGTCCTTGATTGGCAGGAGAGATGGCGGCAAGTGCCCGCTGTGCGCCAATATACAGTTGTTCTACCAAAGTATACATTGCCTTCAGTTTAATTAAAGGATCTTGGCTCAGATTTTTGCTTCGTGGGCTTGCACATATTTTATACACAAAGTCAGCTGGCGGCTTATACTCCAGATCAGCAAAAAGCACACAAAATTAAAGTCGGACGGCTTACGAAAGATGGCAGCAACCATTTGAGACACCCGGCCCTTTAAATCATTCAGCTCTGTTGAAATCTTTTCAAGGGCTGTTTCGGCCTTCTCAGCGCGTTGGGTCAGAAGCGTTTTTTCCTCTTCCCAGGTTTTCTCCTTGGCAGTGAAGCTGGTCTTTAAAATTTCCGTCTCAGAGAGACTTATTTGCAGTTTGGAGTTAGCACATTTGATTTCTGCCTCCTGACTCGCTAGCCGGGTCTTCGCATCAGTCAATTGCGAGTTCAATTCAGATAAGGCATTCTGCAAAACATTCAGATGAGTCAAGATTTTGCTTCAAGTTCAAAAATGAAGATTAAAGTCTCAAGTACTTTACAAAAAACCACTTGACACTTGGGGGCTAATGTATGCCAAATCAAAATTTTATGACTCTAAAGACATACTTTAAGTCCCAAGTACCTTACAAAGTAACAACACTTGGCACTTGGGGGCTAATGTATGCAGTTCAGCAAGTTTCTCAAGGTTAAGCCCGAATATTAAGTTCTTTGAATACGGTACAAAACAATTTAAGGTACCGGCTCATTTATGATCAAAAAGAACCGGCCCTTGGGGACTACAGGCGAAGTTTTGTTCTATTTTATTGAACTCAAGAAAATCAAAGGTGAAGGTCTTGGCCTATATGCTAAAGTCTACAGATCATTCCGGTTGTCTGATAATCTGAAGACTTGGGGGCTGAAGGAATATAGATAAGCCGGAAGAACATACCTCATATTTCAGCTGCAACTGTTTGACCATTTCGATCTCAGAGTCGCGACTGGAGTGCACGTGGCTGAGATAGCTAGATAAAATATCATTGGCATTTAAATGATCATAATTGGCAACGTCAAAGCGCACGTTTTGCCTCTCCAATGCCTCTTGTTTCGCAGTACACTGAGCCAGCACGGTTGGATTCCCCGGCTCAATAAAACGGCTCCCGGTGATCTGAATGTCTTGGGCAGACGGTGATGGCGGGTTAGCTGAGCTTGATGGTCCAGTTGTGGAAGGGTTTACAGTGGTCTCATCAAACGACAGCTCGGGAGGATTTGCTTCTGCATCAACAGGTGGGTCTTCTAGAGCGTCAGTTAATGGAGAAGATGGCCTGGCCGGGTCAGATGCAAGCACCGGCGGGTCTTCTGCCAGTTTAGCTGCCTTTGCCTTCTTGGATTTAGCTTGGCCACTAAGAGAAATGTTGCAGGATTGTCAGTATAAAGATACAATTTGAACAAACCGGAAAAGGAGGATTTTTTACCTAGGGGCAGTCTTGAAGGCCGGAAATTGCATCTGCGATGAGTCGCCAGAAGAGCGAGACACCTCCTAAAAAGATAAAACAAAGTTAAAAGTAAGGCAGGGGAAAAGGATCCATTAAACAGAGTTAAAGACAGAAAGAAGTGAACCTCATTCGGGCGCTTCTGAGGAGTTTGTTGAATAATGACAGCCGGCTCATCTTCAGTCCAAGCCTGACGGTGGCTTTCATGTTGGTGCTTTTTCAAATGAAAGGTGGGATCCAAGTGAGATAAAGGGTTAGAAAACCTTACTTTACGGATCACTCGTCGAATTTTTTGTCTTGGAAAGGGCTCTGAGTCAGAGGAAATGATAGTTACCTCTGCTTCCATAGCCTGACTGGCCCCAGTGTCATCATAGTAATGATCAGTGTCAATAAGATTGTTAAAAAATTGGCCAAGGGAATCAAGGGCTACCTCTGAATCAGATGTATCATCAAGCTTCATCAAATCTTCAGCAGTGCTCTTTTTCTTGTTTTTCGACCTCCGGGTCGTTTTCTTGGCGTTTATGGTGGTGGCTTTCGCTTTCTTGGCAGCCTCGTGGTCATACTTAACTTTCCAAAAGTCAGAGTTGGCCTGCAGACAGGTAAAAACAAGACAAAGAGTCAGGCAAGTATTAAAACAATACGGCTGGGAAAATACAAAGGAGAGAAATAACAATATCCTTACTTCTGGCACCGGGTTAAGCTGGCAGAAGGGGTTTAACCCGACGACACTGCAATATTCGTATTTCCCGTTCACCAGAAGAGTTGACATTGAGACAATATCTTCTTCTGTCAATTGAACGGGGCTGTGACGAAGAGAGTCATCCGGGCCTCCACCATACTCATACATCAGTTTTGACCGGCGGCTCAAAAGGATGACCCGCCATGAGATCCAGCAGCGGGTCAGATCAACTCCAGTTAACCCGTTCCCCAACAGAGCATTGATCCTTTTGATGGATGGTATCAGCCTCTTGCGTTCAGCGATAGTAAGCTTATCAGGAAGCACGAACTTGGTGTCAAGACGATCGGGGCGATAACCCGACAGTGGCTTCTCGTTTGCTGGTGAAGTGTCCTGGCAGTAGAACCAAGTCTGGTTCCATTCCTTTGGGTGACTTGGTAAGACAATGAGGGGGAAGACGGCACCCTGCCGGTGCTGAATTGATATGCCTCCAAGCTCTAAGCTAAGGCCGTTGGTGCACTCGTTCTGCCGGTTCAGATAAAAGTATTCTCTAAACAACTCCACGGTCGGCTCTTGTTGAAGATATAATTCACAGAGTACTTGGAAGTTACAGATGTTAGATATGGAATTAGGTCCGATATCTTGAGGATGGAGCTTGAAAAAGTGGAGGACCTCTCTGAAGAACTTTGAGGCGGGCGGTGAGAAGCCACGGTTCATATGGTCAGTGAAAACAATCACTTCGCTGTCTCTTGGGTTGGGCCGTTCTTCTTCCGAGTCAGGGGCACGGTAAGACATGACAGTTTTCGCTGGCAGAAATCCTATGGTGAAGAACTCTTTCAAACGTTCCTCAGTTACGGTTGAGGGAACCCAGTTACAGATGGTTGGTGTTTTGGACGGCATGACGGGCAAAGAAGAACTGAAAAGAAAAGCAATATGCCGATTCAGTTTAATGGTGAGATTGACAGTTAAGTGATGAAGATGCAAACAAGTAATGGCGGCTTAGTTAAGGGCTAATGACATATAAGGAAAATTAAGCCAGCATGATAAGCCGCCATGACTACAGATATTTGAAGAAGGCAATTTCAGCTAAGTGTTGAGACAAACAAGTTTCTTAAATTGTTTGGTATTATTCCAGATCAAATGGCTATTCAAAATGAAAAAAATTCTAGACCTAAAAAAGTTCAGCGCAGAAGAGTATGTAAGTTCTAATGCAGCCTTTGAAATAGAGAAAGGGATCTGTGGATCAAGAAAAGGCACAAGAACACTACCGCACGAGCATATATTTGGATCAAGAAGAGGCCTGCAGTGGAAAAACTACGAGGGACTGCGATGAACTCGGAAGGACACGAAAGAATCTGGAAACCCTAAGTGCGGATCTGAGAAGTGAAAAGAAGAGAACTTATAGTCACATGTCTTCTGTGGAGATCGCTGATGTTCTCTGGATCAGTCCAGGTTGATGCGGCGGCCAACGTCGACGGAGATGGAGGTGAAGCGCGGTGGCGGTGAAGCTCGAGCAGCAGGGGGTGCACGAGAGGAAGAAGACGGAGCAAGAGAGGAGAATGAGAAGGCCGATGCATGCCTATTTATAAGGAAAGATGTGAACAGACGGGTGCGAAAATCGAGGAGAGCCGAATAATGGTTATCTAGCTACACAGACGCCTTGATTCTCGGGAAGCATTAGAGATAAAAGATCCGTTGGGAGATGACATCATGAAAGTTATTTGCGTTTTCAAGAGATGACGTCACGGCGGGTTACGAAAACTTTAACGAAGATAAGAAGATGGATTTTTGTATAAGTATTGAAGATTGATAAAGAATGAAATTCAAAGTCAACCTGGGGCCTAATGTTGGGGATATTACTATCAGTCATGACCCGCGCAGGAGGGGCTGGGTCAGCCCCAATGGCGGGTTACGAAAGAAGCCCAGTAAACATTCAAGACGATAGGTTATTAAACCTTATAGAAGGCCCAAGGGTCTGGAGGCGGCTTAAGGCCTGATATTGTAAACCATCGTATGTAAGGAAAGACTTGTAAAGAAAGGCATGTAAAGGAAGCCACCGAGCCGAACACGATTATGAGCCGGCCGGGACTCTGTAGGCCACCAGGCGTCAAACCATGTATATAAGGGGATGACCCGGTGGCGGCTTAGAGCAAGAAACAACAAGTTGATAACCAAGCCGGCGAGTTGAGCCTCTTGGTGATCGAAACCCCAGCAATACCAATCCCAACTAGACGTAGGCTTTTACCTTCATCGTAAGGGGCCAAACTAGTATGAAACCCTCTCGTGTCCTTTGTCCCGATTAACCCCTTTAAGCTTCCTAGTGCGATGGCCCTATGACTAAGTCCTTGCTCTAGGACATCTGCCGTGACAATTCCACGACAGTCTTGGTCCATGAAGGAGGTGATAACGCGGCGAACCAGGCAATCGGACTATAAGGCGTTAACACTTTCACTTAACAATAGGAGTTTTCTGGTGGGGCTACGAGATAGCCCCTGGTATGTATGCGGCGTGTGGTGCCTTACTATCTGATTTGAAAAAGATCCCTCGTATTACACGGAGAATCTCTAAAGATTCCAATCAGTCGTCAAGTGGTTGACCAACTCTCGCCGCATCATGACACTCAGTTTTCGGCTTTCTCTACTGAGGTGCTCATCTGGTCTATGCCAGGGCACAATCGTAGTAGTTCTCCCTTTACTACCCTAGCCGATAGAGCAGAATGTAGGGTAGCAAACTCAGGAGCCGGGCAACCCAACTATTGACCCAAGACAATGATTCGGAGCTGATGCATATAAGACCAAACTTGCGACGCCGAAGTACGCTATAGAGCTGTTCGGACTTTTACGGGCAACTCATTCGTTCCCATGCCGAGCCCCTGGCAGGGTGTGCTGAGGTGCATCTGCAAAGCAGCCGTTGAGGCCGTACTTTATTTTTGAAAGGGTATGAGAGTTTGGCTCGGGTGAGGCTTACTGAGAACGGAGCGATGTGCCAATGATAAATTTATGTATATATATAAAAAGAGAAACCACGACCCCAACTATTTGACATGCTCGTGGTCGGGATTAGAGGAAAAGGGGCATAGTACAGGCTCAGAGTAAAGAGTGCGGTCTACACAAGGTAATTTTGGACCTCCTGTCGCACGTCTGCGTAGCCCATCTTCGGGGAGTGGTATCCTTAACGGAAGTAACCCCTTAGGTGAGTGTATGGATTCGAACTCCGATAGAGTCCGTTGTAGATGCTTTCCAGTTGGTCACCTGTTCTTTAAACATGATACATAAAAAAATGAGAAAAACATATAAAAACGTTACGGGAATGCTTGTAGGGTTGTCCGTGTTGTGCTTCCGCCGATGCCCATGGAATCTTGAGTGCGTAGTGATGTGCGCGTGGTGCAAATTTCGCTAGTATAGTAGGTGGGTGGCGGGAGCCGAATTGCTATTTGCGTTCCGGGAGTGGTCGAACGTCGGAGGGGAACTTTTTCTGGCCCCTGGTGTTCTGCTGGCGAGCCGATCCATCATCTTTGTCGCCCGGTGGCCTCCTCCCCTTGTGATCAGCGTTAAGCTTGCCTGCCTGCTTGAAGACCCAACAGTTACAGTTGGTATGATTAGCTGGCCTACCAGGGAGACTGTGAATTTGACAAGGTCGGTCCAATATCCTATCAAGGGTGGATGGTCCATGCTAGTTTGCCTTTAGTGGCTTCTTTCGTTGGCCGGGCTTCGGATTGTGAAATCCGGCATTCACCGTTGTGTCGCGTATGTTGTTATGTTCGGTTCGTCGTGGCTTGCCGTTGCCATCTCGGATTTCGGAAGTGCCCGGGCCGCTGGTGTCGTTGCTTTTACGAGCAAGCCAGTTGTCTTCTCCCGCGCAGAAGCAGTTCATTAGAGCGGTGAGGGCTGTCATGGATTTCGGTCCTTCCTGGCCGAGGTGACGCGTGAGCCATTCATCCCGGACGCTATGTTTGAAGGCTGCGAGGGCTTCTACGTCTGGACAGTCGACAATTTGGTTCTTTTTGACTAAGAACCTGGTCCAGAGCTCCCTAGCTAACTCGCCGGGCTCCTGGACAATGTGACTTAGTCATCGGCGCATAATGGCCAGACATATGTTCCCTGGAAGTTGTCTCGAAAGGCGTCTTCCAAATCTTCCCAATTGCCAATAGAATTTTTTGGCAAACTGTTTAGCCAATACCGAGCTGGCCCTTTAAGCTTGAGAGGTAGGTATTTAATGGCGTGGAGGTCGTCTCCGCGAGCCATGTGAATATGGAGGAGGTAATCCTCGATCCATACCGCGGGGTCTGTTGTCCCATCGTATGATTCGATGTTAATGGGTTTAAACCCGTCTAGAAATTCATGTTCCATTACTTCGTCCATGAAGCAGAGGGGGTGTGCGGCTCCTCTATGTTGGGCCACACTATGAAGTACCTCCGGCCGGCTCCATTTACGATGCTCGAACCGGGCATGGTCAGCTCTCTAGTTTCCGGATAGACGACCATCGTCGTCGGTCGGGGTATATCTTCGTGATCTATACATCGATCTTGTGCGTCCTGCTCTATCCTCCGTGCCGGATGAGTTGGTATGGTGCTCTTCTTGGGCTGCTGCTTTGTCTGGACCGAACTGTGATCGCCCCGCCACTTTATTCGATGGTGGTATGGGCTCCATCGCCCTGCCATCGTATTGAGGGAGCCACCTACTCTTGGGGTGGCTTTTGTCTGGGCTGCTAAGGCCGTATTCTTCGGCGACCAAGACCTCGGTCCATCTATCATTGAGCAAGTCTTGGCTTGCTTGAAGCTACAGCTGCTTCTTTCTTAAGCTCCTTGCAGTGGCTATAAGCTAGCGTTTAAAGAGCTCCTGCTCGAGAGGTTCCTTTGGCGTGGTAAAATCCTTGCTGCCGAGGATCTCCTCCTCCTCGGAGAGGGGGAGATAGTTGCTGTCCTCCGAGTCCCCACATGTGGCCTGTTCGTAAGGGCTGTCTTGCCCGTCTTCCTGTTCCTCCTGCTCGGATTCTACATCAACAGGGTCTTCGTTGTCCGGAGTATCATCTTCTCTGGTGCTGGCAGTGTCTTCTCTTGGGCGATGAGGCCAAGAGCGCTGATGTTCGGGCTGTGTACCAGGCAGTTTATCCTCGATCGGATTCTCCTTCTCATCGTCGAGAGCGCCGTAAGGTGTGTCTATCATACACACGTCATATCAGGAAGTGCCTGTCCCGTGTCTAGCGGGTAGTAAGCTCTGGCCTTGCCCCTCATTGTCGTCCATACCGTCGATGTCTTCGGCGCGGGGATCGGGTGTGTTGGTTACATCTTTAATAGTGGCTATGAAGTGGGTGGCGGGTGGGAAGCAACATTCTCCATTGTCCTCCGTAAGTTCGAATCGAACATAGTTCGGAGATGGGTCACCTGTCAGGGATAGGTTTTTTTAGCGAATTTAGTATGTCGTCCATGGGCGAGTGTTGGAAGACATCTGCAGCGCTGAACTTGAAGATTGATAACCGATCGAGTTCGGCGTACGCAGGCTCGCAGGGTTCGGAGCTCGACATCAGAGGCGAGTCCGGGGTTCCGTTGATGCAGATACCGTATGAAGTGGAATCCGTGTGTGGCTCCAGCGCCGTGGAATCGGTGGTCCCCGTGATGGGGTTGAGCTTCCCATCTTCGGACAACTTGAACTGCTCCAGATTTGAGGCCGGAGCTGCTACGAGAGCTATCTCTTGGATGCGGCCTGATGACAGGTTTAAGCCATGTTCATCGGGGCGATGGGGAGCGGTTCGAATCCGTCGAAGGTCAAGTCTCCACGGATGTCCGAAACGTAATTCAAGCTCCCGAATCTGACCTGATGGCTAGGGGCATAGCTGTCGATTTGCTCCAGATGGCCAAGCGAGTTGGCCCGCAGTACGAAGCCGCTGAATACGAAGATAAAACCGGCGGATCTCGGGTAGGGGGTCCCGAACTGTGTGTCTAGGATCGATGGTAACAGGAGACGGGGGACACGAGGTTTACCTAGGTCCGGGCCCTCTCTATGGAGGTAAAACCCTACGTCCTGCTTGATTGATATTGATGAAAAAGAGTGTTACAAGAGTTGATCTACCATGAGATCGTAATGGCTAAACCCTAGAAGTCTAGCCTATGTGGGTATGGTAATGAGTATATGTGGTGTCCTTTCCGGACTATCCCCTTCGGTTTATATAGACACCGAGGGGATCTAGGGTTTACATGGATTCGGTTACATAAGAAGGAATCTTCAGTCGCCAAGCTTGCCTTCCACGCCAAGTAGAGTCCAATTCGGACACGATGCAGTCTTCGGCCTTCATGTCTTCATAGCCCATCAGTCCGGCCCATAGATAACAGGCCGGACGCCCGAGGACCCCTTAGTCCAGGACTCCCTCAGCTGGGCTCTCTCTCTCTCCTTATTTTCTTTAGCAGAAAACAATTAAAGAGAAGAAAAAAGAAAGAGGGGGTCAGGGAAAGAAGTTGGACACGCGGACAAATTTCTCGAACTCACAAAAATGTTCTTGTTCCAAGAAAATTGGAGTGGGCAAGATTGCAAGGTTAAATTTAAACTCATTTGATTTATATTCAAATGATTTGAATATGAAGTAAGGGTTAGGAAGGTCCAAAAATGTTCGGATTTTTGGTGGAGCTCCGGAAAATGATGAAAGAATATATGGCAAGGTTGGAGACCAAGAATTGAGATAACAAAGGCATTGGGATAATTTCCAAGTGTGTTATGGTGAATTCCAAATTAAAGAAATATTTAATATAGCTCCATAATATTGGGAGGATATGTTATAAAGAGAAGTCACTCTTCCCTCGATTTAAATAGATCAACCATCTCTGCAATTTATTAGTTGAGTTGAGATGCAAAGATTAATGACATGATGGCATGATGACATGATGCAATGCAAAAATAAAAGAGCAAGCACAAATGAAACACACGGTGATCACGAAAATATGAAAGTCTTCTGAAGCATCGGTTTCGGGGCATCACAGTTATCTCCACAAATGAAGAGTGGGTGGAGGGCTGTATATAGCCTACACACAAAATCTAAACGTTACACACAATTCACCAAACTCGGTGGGACCGGATCATGAAACTCGGTCGGACCGATTTAGTTCAAAATGTGAACGTTAGGCTTTTCGGTGGGACCGACATGTCAACTCGGTGGGACCGATTTCATTAGGGTTAAGGCAAAAAGTAATCTCGGTGAGACGGATCACATAAACTCGGTGGGACCGATTTCTGTAATAGGCAAACAGAGAGTTGGTCAGGCAAACTTGGTGGGACTGATCGCTCATTTCGGTGAGACCAAAACGTTACGAAAAGGATACAGAGAGTTTGCATTGCGAATTTGGTGGGACCGATCGCTCATCTTGGTTAGACCGAAACGTTATGAAGGGAAACCGAGAGTTTGCAATCCCATCTCGGTGATACCGAGATCCCTATCGGTGAGACCGAACTGATTAGGGTTTGTGGCAATGGCTATGTCAAATGAACTCAGTGGTGCCGGATAGATCAAATCGGTGGGGCTGAGTTTGACTTTTGGTTTGGGACATATGTGGATATGAGAAAGTGGTTGAGGGCTTTTGGAGCATATCACTAAGCATTTTGAGCAAGTAAGCCATTAAGCAACACCTCATCCCCTTTTAATAGTATTGGCTTTCCTATGGACTCAATGTGATCTTGGATCACTAAAATGAAAATGAAGAGTCTTGAGCTTAGAGCCAATATGTGTCCTTAGCATTTTGAGGGGTCCACATTCCTAGTCCATGCCATGCCAATCATTGAAATTTCCGAAACGATCATGTTGAAAGAGTATTAGTTCAATGAGCTATATGTTGTTAGATATTACCAAAACCACACAGGGATAGTTGCACTTTGAATCTCCACCTTTTTGGTAATTGATGACAACATATAGATCAAAGCTTCGACAAATGATAATAAGATTGAAATACATCGTCGCTTTGAGAAGTATGTGATAAGCAAGAGCTCCCCCTAAATTTGTGCATTATTTAAAATTTGCTTTTGAATGCAAATGCATAATCTATTAGGATCATGGGTTACTCTTCCATGTCACATACATCTTGGTGGAGCGCTCAAAATGATAGAGAGTAAAAATATGCACTCATCACCAAGGCAAAGTAAATGATCATATATGAGAGATAAATAATAACATCATTCAAGCACAAGCATTAAATTATGATATGATCAAACACATGATCATACAAGTATCTCACAAACATAAAAGTATCATCCAGACAAGCACACAAATAAGTATCAACCAAATAGCAAAGAAGGCAAAAAGAGGCAAAGCTCTCTCTCGAAGGCTATGATCTATACACTTTCTTCTCCTTTGGCAACAAGTTACCAAAAATCTCGAAAATGCGTAGTGCTATGCGTCTCTCTAGGCTTGATCTTCGGGAGGAGGCTTTGAGAGGACTCCAAGGATGAATGCATCTGTTGAAGTTGTTGGAGCTGGTGGAGTGGCAACTGGAGGTGCTACTGATGGTGTGGCCGCATGTGCTGATGTTGTTGCTCTTGTGTCAGCCATGGGCACTGTAGCAGATCTCTGCCCTCTTGGCACTCTCTGAAAGGCATATATGGTAGCCTGCCATTTCCTCTCCCCAGCTTCTTTCTGGAGCTTCTCAATTGTTGTCTGCATCTCTGTCACCTTCAGATAAAGATCATAAAATTTAGTCTCAATGATCCTCTCTAGGCTCTCTTGGTTCTGAGTCAGGGTGGCCAAGCCCTTCTCAATCCTCAAGGTGGCTTGAATCAGATATCCAAGTTGATCTTGCTTAGTTTTGAGAAACACTTGAGATGCTTCTTCAACACTTGGCATCTTTGCAGCTTTCTCAGCCTTTGCTTTCTCTCTCTTTTCTTGAGCCTCTGTAGATGTGGGATCTTCAGCATTCATGACAACTGTGTTGTCCTTAAAATCAGGCCTCAAGGGAAGATGTTCCTTGTCCAATAGATATGTGCCTGTACCCATCTTGGAGTTGATGAGCACCTGGATGTGTGGAGCATACCCACATGACCTCTTCTGATCTGCAGCTGTCCTCTTGATTGTCTCAACAATCAGGCTCATCACTTTGAATTTTTGGGGCACATCAAACAACTGCAGCAAGTCAATGGAATGGCCTCTGATCATTCTATGATCTCCTGACTTGGGCAACAATGCATGCCTCAAGATAGTGTTGATGGTGGTCAGGCCAGACAGTAGATAGTACACAGAGCCCATCTTGTGAGTCTCCAAGGCTTTATCGAGAATCTCTTTATACATATTAGCCATGGAGTTGTGATCCTTCTTCTTCTTGGCATATACATCTATATCATCTTCTTGCTCTTCATGGGCATTGATCAATTTGGCCCCTTCATCAACTGTAGATTGGTACCTAGTATCTTCAGACATCCAGACAATTCTCCCATCAGGATAGAAATGTGTTGTGGAGTAGAATTGCATGATGAGTTCATCATTCCACTTGGTTAGCTTCTAACCCACAAACTTGTCCACTCCATATAGCCTGAAGCTGTCATGCACTCCTGGAAAGTGGTCTTCATTTTTGTCAATATATTTCCAATCTTCCCACTTCATATCACAGATAATTGGCTTCTTATCAAGCAAGATAGTTTCACAGAAGTCTTGCTACTCCTTGGTGTGGAACCTGTAATCCACAACAGTCCTTCTCCTCACAGCATATGGATCAGATTATCTCCATAGTTTGAGACATGCATCCTTTTCAATCTTCATGTTTTCTGCCATTGCATGGTTATCATCATGGTCAGGGATCTTTGGCTTGAGCTTCCTAAGCACTTGGGCTTCAGCATCATCTTCTTCTTCAACTTTAGTTTCAGGCACTAGGGCCTTGTTCTTTTCAGCAGCTGGTATATTCCTTGTGCTCCTCTTGGGTGCAGACTTGGGAGCTGGAGCAGAAGCTTTGGGGGCTATCTTGGGCTTAGAAGGGGCAGCCCCAGACTTGATGGCATCCCCATCAGCTTTCGAGACTTGGGTGCTGGTGCAGCATCCTCTTCCTCTTCTTCCTCATCCTCAGCTAGATCTACCATCATAGAGGATCTCCCGATGACTTTGGCCATAGTCTTCTTGACCCTTTGTTTTCTTTTCTTGCCCTCACCAGCAGCCTCTTCAGTTGATTTGGAAGTCTCAAGAGTGGAGGCTCTGACCTTTGACATGGGCACTCTCTTTGCAGGAGCCTTTTTGTGCATTCCAGGCTTGGTGGATGTAGCTGAGACAAACTCCTTCTTGACAACCTTTTTCTTGGAGCTCACTTCCTCCTCAGCAGCCACATAGTCCTCATCTTCAGACTCAGAATTTTTCTTCCTCCTCTGCCTAGTAGCAGCCTTAGGCAGGTTGCTAGGAGTACTTTTGTTGCCTTCATCATAACTGCCAGAGGGACCAGTGCCCTCACTCAGATTCATCTGCTCTTCTGACTTATTCTGTCTATCACTCTGATCAAACATTCTGGCTAAGCAAACTGACAGCTGACCCTGCAAATAGTTATAGATGAGATAGAGTGGATGAGCATCACAAAGTGCAAAGATTTTCCAAAATAAATGAGTTAAAAACTTAGTTTTAGTTTTCCACAGAAAGCATTTCGGAGCTACCGATTTTTTAAACTCGGTGACACCGAAGCAACATTAGGAGTCTAAACTAGTGAAATCGGTCAGACCGAGACACAGTTCGGTGACTCTGAGATTGCTAGAGTTTCACAAAGAGTTGAACTCGGTCACAGCGATTTGCCAGTTTCGGCCAGACCGAAACATGCAAGTGCAATGGCCTGCGCCAAATCGGTGAGACCGATTTCCACAACTTGGTCGGTCTGAGATCAGTTCGGCGGTGATGTCGCTTGAAGCTATGATACGTCTCCAAAGAATCTATAATTTTTGATTGTTCCATGCTATTATATTATCAACCTTGGATGTTTTATATGCATTTATATGCTATTTTATATAATTTTTGGGACTAACCCATTAACCTAGAGCCCAGTGCCAGTGCCAGTTTCTGTTTTTTCCTTGTTTTAGAGTATCACAGAAAAGGAAAATCAAACGGAGTCCAATTGACCTGAAACTTCACGGAACTTATTTTTGGACCAGAAGAAGCCCACAGAGTATAGGAGTTGGACCAGGAGAGTCCCGGGCTGCCCACGAGGGTGGGGGGCGCGCCCACCCCCTTGGGCGCGCCCCCTGCCTCGTGGACAGCCCGGAGGTCCACCGACGTACTTCTTCCTCCTATATATATCCATATACCCTAAAAACTTCGGGAAGCACAATAGATTGGGAGTTCCGCCGCCAGAAGCCTCCGTAACCAACGAAAACCAATCTAGACCCGTTCCGGCACCCTGCTGGAGGGGGAAATCCCTCTCCGGTGGCCATCTTCATCATCCTGGTGCTCTCCATGACGAGGAGGGAGTAGTTCTCCCTCGGGGCTGGGGGTATGTACCAGTAGCTATGTGTTTGATCTCTCTCTCTCTCTCGTGTTCTTGAGGTGGTACGATCTTGATGTATCGCGGGCTTTGCTATTATAGTTGGATCTTATGATGTTTCTCCCCCTCTACTCTCTTGTAATGGATTGAGTTTTCCCTTTGAAGTTATCTTATCGGATTGAGTCTTTAAGGATTTGAGAACACTTGATGTATGTCTTGTGTGGGATACCCATAGTTACAATGGGGTATTCTATTGATCCACTTGATGTATGTTTTGGTGATCAACTTGCGGGTTCCGTGACCTTGGGAATCTATGAATAGGGGTTGGCACATGTTTCCGTCTTGACTCTCCGGTAGAAGCTTTGGGGCACTCTTGGTGGTCCTATGTGTTGGTTGAATAGGTGAATCTGAGATTGTGTGATGCATATCGTATAATCATACCCACGGACACTTGAGGTGACATTGGAGTATCTAGGTGACATTAGGGTTTTGGTTGATTTGTGTCTTAAGGTATTATTCTAGCACGAACTCTAGGGCTGTTTGTGACACTTATAGGAATAGCCCAACAGATTGATTGGAAAGAATAACTTTGAGGTGGTTTTGTACCCTACCATAATCTCCTCGTTTGTTCTCTGCTATTAGTGACTTTGGAGTGACTCTTTGTTGCATGTTGAGGGATAATTATATGATCCAATTATGTTACTATTGTTGAGAGGACTTACACTAGTGAAAGTATGAACCCTAGGCCTTGTTTCCTAGCATTGCAATACCGTTTGTGCTCACTTTTATCATTAGTTACCTTGCTGTTTTTATATTTTCAGATTACAAAAACCTATATCTACCATCCATATTGCACTTGTATCACCATCTCTTCGCAGAACTAGTGCACCTATATAATTTACCATTGTATTGGATGTGTTGGGGACACAATAGACTCTTTGTTATTTGGTTGCAGGGTTGCTTGAGAGAGACCATCTTCATCCTACGCCTCCTACGGATTGATAAACCTTAGGTCATCCACTTGAGGGAAATTTGCTACTGTCCTACAAACCTCTGCACTTGGAGGCCCAACAACGTCTACAAGAAGAAGGTTGTGTAGTAGACATCAAGGTCTTTTCTGGCGCTATTGCCGGGGAGGTTAGCGCTTGAAGGTATATCTTTAGATCTTGCACTCGAATATTTTCGTTTCTTGTTTTAGCACTAGTTTAGTTTATAAAAGAAAACTACAAAAAAATGGAATTAAGTTTGCCTCATACGCTTCATCTTTTTAATATCTTTCATGAGTATGATGGAAGGGAAAATTGTGCCAAAGTGTTAGAAGAAGAATGCATTAAAATGTTTGGCACTAAATCTTTGAACGATGAGCATGATTGCAATGTTGTTAGTATGAATTCCTTGAATATCCATGATGATAATGATATGCAAAGGCACAAGCTTGGGGAAGCTATGTTTGATGAAGATGATATTTTTTGTCCCCCAAGTTTTGATGAGCTAATTTATTATGATGAAAGCATGCCTCCTATTTATGATGATTATATTGATGAAAGTGGATTTGGAGAGGTCATGACTTTATTTAGTAATGATTCCACTATTTCGGAAGAGGTTCCAATTGATTATGAGAACAAAGTTGCTATCTATGATGATTATTGTGATGACTTGTATGCTATTAAGAATAATGATAACCATGAAACTAGTCATCATGATTTTAGTTTTCAAATTGGATTATGCCTCACATGGTAATTATGATGTTGAGTTTGCTCCCACTATTACTCATGAGAAGAATTTTGCTTATGTGGAGAGTAATAAAATTTATATGCTTGTAGATCATGAAAAGAATGCTTTATGTGATAGTTATATTGTTGAATTCATTCATGATGCCACTGAAAATTATTATGAGGGAGGAACATATGCTTGTTAGAATTGCAATAATATCAAGTTTCCTCTCTATGTGTTGAAAATCTTGAAGTTATGCTTGTTTTCCCTTCCTATGCAAGTTGATTATTGTTCCCATAAATTGTTTGCTCACAAAATCCCTATACATAGGAAGTTGGTTAGACTTAAATGTGCTAGTCATATTCTTCATGATGCTCTCTTTATGTTTCAATTCTTATGTCTTATGTGAGCATCATTGAAATCATCATGCCTAGCTAGGGGCATTAAACGATAACGCTTGTTGGGAGGCAACCCAATTTTATTTTAGCTCCTTGCTTTTTGTTCCTGTTTAGTAATAAATTAATCATCTATACTCTGTTATGATTGTGTTTTTATGTTTTAATTAGTGTTTGTGCCAAGTAAAGCCTTTAGGACGTTCTTGGGTGATTGTTATTTGATCTTGCTGTAAAAAACAGAAAGTATGCGCTCACGAGAATAATTTTCATTTCTTACCAGAGAGTGATAAAATACCAATTCCAAGTGCATTAGATCATTATAAAAATTTCCTAGGATTTCCTAATTTCTCAGGATTTTTTGAGTTACATAAGTATTCGGAACCTACAGATTACTACAGCCTGTTCTGTTTTTGACAGATTCTGATTTCTATGTGTTGTTTGCTTATTTTGATGAATCTATGAGTAGTATCGGAGGGTATGAACCATAGATAAGCTGGAATACAGTAGATATTACACCAATATGAATTTATAATGAGTTCACAACAGTACCTAAGTGGTGATTTATTTTCTTATACTAACGGAGCTTACGAGTTTCTGTTAAGTTTTGTGTTGTGAAGTTTTCAAGTTTTGGGTAAAGATTCGATGGACTATGGAATAAGGAGTGGAAAGAGCCTAAGCTTGGGGATGCCCAAGGCACCCCAAGGTAATATTCAATGACAACCAAAAGCCTAAGCTTGGGGATGCCCCGGAAGGCATCCCCTGTTTCGTCTTCGTTCATCGGTAACTTTACTTGGAGCTATATTTTTATTTACCACATGATATGTGTTTTGCTTGGAGCGTCAATTTATTTTATTTTGTTTTGCTTGCTGTTTGAATAAAGTATCAAGATCTGAAATTATTAAATGTTAGAGAGTCTTCATATAGTTGCATAATTATTCGACTACTCATTGATCTTCACTTATAGCTTTTGGAGTAGTTTGTCATTTGCTCTAGTGCTTCACTTATATCGTTTTTAGAGCACGGTGGTGGTTTTATTTTATATAAATAGATGAACTCTCATGCGTCACTTATATTATTTTGAGAGTCCTTAGCAGCATGGTAATTTGCTTTGGTTATGAATTTAGTCCTAATATGATGGGCATCCAAGAGGGATATAATAAAAACTTTCATATAGAGTGCATTGAATACTATGAGAAGTTTGATACTTGATGATTGTTTTGAGATATGAAGATGGTGATATTAGAGTCATGCTAGTTGATTAGTTGTGAATTTAAGAGATACTTGTGTTAAAGTTTTTGATTCCCGTAGCATGCACGTATGGTGAACCGTTATGTGATGAAGTCGGAGCATGATTTATTTATTAATTGTCTTCCTTATGAGTGGCGGTCGGGGATGAGCGATGGTCTTTTCCTACCAATCTATCCCCCTAGGAGCATGCGTGTAGTACTTTGCTTCGATAACTAATAGATTTTTGCAATAAGTATGTGAGTTCTTTCTGACTAATGTTGAGTCATGGATTATACACACTCTCACCCTTCCACCATTGCTAGCCTCTCTTGTGCTATGTAATTTTCACCGGTACCATATCACCCACCATTACCTTCCTCAAAACAGCCACCATATCTACCTATTATGGCATTTCCATAGCCATTCCGAGATATATTGCCATGCAACTCTCCACCGTTCCGTTTATTATGACACGCTCCATCATTGTCATATTGCTATGCATGATCATGTAGTTGACATTGTATTTGTGGCAAAGCCACCGTTCATAATTCTTTCATACATGTCACTCACGAGTCATTGCACATCCCGGTACACCGCCGGAGGCATTCATATAGAGTCATATCTTGTTCTAAGTATTGAGTTGTAATTCATGAGTTGTAAGTAAATAAAAGTGCGATGATCATCATTATTAGCATTGTCCGAGTGAGGAAAGGATGATGGAGACGATGATTCCCCCACAAGTTGGGATGAGACTCCGGACTAAAGAAAAGAGGCCATAAAAAAAGAGAAAAGGCCCAAAAAAGAGGCCATAAAAAAAGAGAAAAGGCCCAAATAAAAAATAAAAAATGAGAGAAAAAGAGAGAAGGGGCAATGCTAATATCCTTTTACCACACTTGTGCTTCAAAGTAGCACCATGATCTTCATGATAGAGAGTCTCCTATGTTGTCACTTTCATATACTAGTGGGAATTTTACATTATACAACTTGGCTTGTATATTCCAATGATGGGCTTCCTCAAAATGCCCTAGGTCTTCGTGAGCAAGCAAGTTGAATGCACACCCACTAGTTTCTTTTGTTGAGCTTTCATACACTTATAGCTCTAGTGCATCCGTTGCATGGCAATCCCTACTCACTCACATTGATATCTATTGATGGGCATCTCCATAGCCCGTTGATACGCCTAGTTGATGTGAGATTATCTTATCCTTTTTGTCTTCTCCACAACCACCATTCTATTCCACCTATAGTGCTATGTCCATGGCTCACGCTCATGTATTGCGTGAAGATTGAAAAGGTTTGAGAACATCAAACGTATGAAACAATTGCTTGGCTTGTCATCGGGGTTGTGCATGATTTAAATATTTTGTGTGGTGAAGATAGAGCATATGCAGACTATATGATTTTGTAGGGATAGCTTTCTTTGGCCATGTTATTTTGAGAAGACATGATTGCTTTATTAGTATGCTTGAAGTATTATTATTTTTATGTCAATATTAAACTTTTGTCTTGAATCTTATGGATCTGAATATTCTTGCCACAATAAATAGAACTACATGGATAAATATGTTAGGTAGCATTCCACATCAAAAATTCTGTTTTTATCATTTACCTACTCGAGGACGAGCAGGAATTAAGCTTGGGGATGCTGATACATCTCCAATGTATCTATAATTTTTGATTGTTCCATGCTATTATATTATCAACCTTGGATGTTCTATATGCATTTATATGCTATTTTATATGATTTTTGGGACTAACCTATTAACCTAAAGCCCAGTGCCAGTTTCTGTTTTTTCCTTGTTTTAGAGTATCACAGAAAAGGAAAATCAAACGGAGTCCAATTGACCTGAAACTTCACGGAACTTATTTTTGGACCAGAAGAAGCCCACAGAGTATAGGAGTTGGACCAGGAGAGTCCCGGGCTGCCCACGAGGGTGGGGGGCGCGCCCACCCCCTTGGGCGCGCCCCCTGCCTCGTGGACAGCCCGGAGGTCCACCGACGTACTTCTTCCTCCTATATATATCCATATACCCTAAAAACTTCGGGAAGCACAATAGATTGGGAGTTCCGCCGCCAGAAGCCTCCGTAACCAACGAAAACCAATCTAGACCCGTTCCGGCACCCTGCTGGAGGGGGAAATCCCTCTCCGGTGGCCATCTTCATCATCCTGGTGCTCTCCATGACGAGGAGGGAGTAGTTCTCCCTCGGGGCTGGGGGTATGTACCAGTAGCTATGTGTTTGATCTCTCTCTCTCTCTCGTGTTCTTGAGGTGGTACGATCTTGATGTATCGCGGGCTTTGCTATTATAGTTGGATCTTATGATGTTTCTCCCCCTCTACTCTCTTTTAATGGATTGAGTTTTCCCTTTGAAGTTATCTTCTCGGATTGAGTCTTTAAGGATTTGAGAACACTTGATGTATGTCTTGCGTGGGATACCCGTGGTGACAATGGGGTATTCTATTGATCCACTTGATGTATGTTTTGGTGATCAACTTGCGGGTTCCGTGACCTTGGGAATCTATGCATAGGGGTTGGCACACGTTTTTGTTTTGACTCTCCCGTAGAAGCTTTGGGGCACTCTTTGAGGTCCTCTGTGTTGGTTGAATAGATGAATCTGAGATTGTGTGATGCATATCGGATAATCATACCCACAGATATTTGAGGTGACATTGGAGTATCTAGGTGACATTAGGGTTTTGGTTGATTTGTGTCTTATGGTGTTATTCTAGTACGAACTCTAGGGTTGTTTGTGACACTTATAGGAATAGCCCAACGGATTGATTGGAAAGAATAACTTTGAGGTGGTTTCGTACCCTACCATAATCTCTTCGTTTGTTCTCCGCTATTATTGACTTTGGAGTGACTCTTTGTTGCATGTTGAGGGATAGTTATATTATCCAATTATGTTATTATTGTTGAGAGGACTTACACTAGTGAAAGTATGAACCCTAGGCCTTGTTTCCTAGCATTGCAATACCGTTTGTGCTCACTTTTATCATTAGTTACCTTGCTGTTCTTATATTTTCAGATTACAAAAACCTATATCTACCATCCATATTGCACTTGTATCACCATCTCTTCGCCGAACTAGTGCACCTATACAATTTACCATTGTATTGGGTGTGTTGGGGACACAAGAGACTCTTTGTTATTTGGTTGCAGGGTTGCTTGAGAGAGACCATCTTAAGCCTACGCCTCCTATGGATTGATAAACCTTAGGTCATCCACTTGAGGGAAATTTGCTACTGTCCTACAAACCTCTGCACTTGGAGGCCCAACAATGTCTACAAGAAGAAGGTTGTGTAGTACACATCAAGGTACATCAGTATTTCCCCAAAGAGGAAGGGATGATGCAACACAGCGGCAGTAGGTATTTACCTCAGATTTGAAACCAAGGTTATCGAACCAGTAGGAGAACCAAGCAACACAACCTAAACAGCCTCTGCACACAAATAACAAATCCTCGTAACCCAACGTGTTAAAGGGGTTGTCAATCCCTTTCGGGTAATGGTGCCATAAATTGGTGCGTGACAGTAAAAAGGTTGTAATAGATTGGATAAATAGATCGCAAATAAAATAAAGTGCAACAAAGTATTTTGGGGTTTTTTGGATTAATAGATCTGAAAATAAAAGCAAATAAAAATAGATCGCAAAGGCAAATATATGAGAAAGAAGACCCGGGGGCCGTAGGTTTCACTAGTGGCTTCTCTCGAGAAAAATAGCAAACGGTGAGTAAACAAATTACTGTTGGGCAATTGATAGAACTTCAAATAATCATGATGATATCCAGGCAATGATCATTATATAGGCATCACGTCCAAGATTAGTAGACCGACTCCTGCCTGCATCTACTACTATTACTCCACACAACGACCGCTATCTAGCATGCATCTAGTGTATTAAGTTCATGGAAAAATAGAGTAATGCAATAAGAATGATGACATGATGTAGACAGGATCTATCTATGTAGAGATAGACCCCATCGTTTTATCCTTAGTAGCAACGATACATACGTGTTGTTTCCCTTTCTGTCACTGGGATCAAGCATCGTAAGATTGAACCCACTACAAAGCACCTCTTCCCATTGCAAGATAAATAGATCAAGTTGGCCAAACAAAACCCAAATATCGGAGAAGAAATACGAGGATATAAGCAATCATGCGTAAAAGAGATCAAAGAAACTCAAATACTTTCATGGATATAAAAAGATATAACTGATCATAAACTCGAAGTTCATATGATCCCAACAAACACACCGCAAAAGAGTTACATCATATGGATCCTCATGAGACCATTGCATTGAGAATCAAGATAGAGATATGAAGCCATCTAGCTACTAACTACGGACCCGAAGGTCTACAAAGAACTACTCACGCATCATTGGAGAGGCACCAATGGAGGCGGCGAACCTCATCCAAGATGGTATCTAGATTGGATCTGGTGGTTCTGGACTCTGCGGTGGCTGGATGAATATTTCGTCGATGCCTCTAGGGTTCTGGGATTTTTGGGGTATTTATAGAGCAAAGAGGCGGTCCGGGCGGCACCCGAGGTGGGCACAACCCACCAGGGCACGCCTAGGCCTCCTGGCGCGCCCTGGTGGGTTGTGCCCCCCCCAGGGCACCCCCAGGCATAGCCAGGGCCCGTTGTGTTCCTTCTGGCCCATAAAAATTCTCCATAAAGTTTCGTGGCATTTGGACTCCGTCTAATATTGATTTTCTACGATGTAAAAAACATGGAAAAAACAGGAACTGGCACTTGGCACTATGTCAATAGCTTAGTACCAAAAAATGATATAAAATGACTATAAAATGATTATAAAACATCCAAGATTGATAATATAATATCATGGAACAATAAAAAATTATAGATATGTTGGAGACGTATCAGCATCCCCAAGCTAAACTCCTGCTCTGCCTCGAGTAGGTAAGTGATAAAAACAGAATTTTTGATGTGGAATACTGCCTATCATGTCATATCATATTCTTTTCTTTATAGCATGGACAATTGGACTTTTATGTGATTCAAAGCAATAGTCTAGTTTTGACATAATAATTTACATACTCAAGCATATCAACAAGCAACCATGTCTTTCAAAATATCAACGCTAAAATAAGTTATCCCTAGCCCATCATGCTCAATCATTGATCCATTCATGAAGCACACTCGAATATTAGCTATACCCAATACTTAAGTACGATCATATTGCCTCCTAGTTGGTTCTTTTATAAGAGAAGAAGGAGACTCAAATTCAAAATAAAATTTTCATCAAGTAAAATAAAGGCCCTTCGCAGAGGGAAGTAGGAATTTGTAGAGGTGCCAGAGCTCAAAGCGAAAAACTTAGAGATAAAAACATTTTGAGAGGTGTATCCATCCCACCAATGAAAACGACTTAGAGTTCCCAATAATTTCCATGCTTAGATATATTATAGGCGGTTCCCAAATAGAAAACAAAGTTTATTCCTTTTTCCACCATACTTTCACTTTCCATGGCTAACCATATCCACGGGTGCCCTCCATACCAACACTTTCCAAGGAATTTATTATTTGACAACATAAAGTAAATTCATTTTTTTTGCATTTCGGGACTGGGCATCCCTAATACCTTTGCCTTACTCTCGTGCAATGACAAGTGAATAAACACTCATCTTGAGAATAACACATCTAGCATGGAAAATATTAGCCACCCCTCACCGCTCTGCGAGCGAAAGGAACACACAAAAGAGAAGTTTATCCTTGAAAATTAGAGATGGCACATGCAAATTTGCTTAGAACGACAAAAGAATACCGCATATAGGTAGATATAGTGGACTCATGTGGCAAAAGTGGTTTAAAGGTTTTTGGGTGCACAAGTAGTGATCATACTTGGTGCAAAATGAAGGCTAGCGAAAGATTGAGAAGCGACCAACCAAGAAACGGATAATCTCATAAGCAAGCATTAAGCATAAATAACACCGAATAATGCACCACAAGTAGGATATAATTTCATTGCATGACTATTGACTTTCGTACTTGCATAGGGAGTCACAAACCTTAACACCAATATTCTTACTAAAGCATAATTACTCATCAAGATGACTCACATATCACATCATCATATCTCAAAACTATTACTAAGAATCATGTTTATTTTGTCCAATGATCTTCATGAAAGTTTTTATTATATCCTTCTTGGATATCTATCACTTTGGGTCTAATTTTCATGTGTTGCTTTTCATAAGCTCAAACAAATATAAGTGAAGATCATGAGCATAATATTTCTTTCTCTCAAATTAATTTAAGTGAAGCAAGAGAGAATTTCTTCAAAAATACTAAAGCACACCGTGCTCAAAAAAGATATAAGTGAAGCACTAGAGAAAGTCCATAGCTCATAAAAATTGAAGTGAAGCATAGAGAGAAATTCTAACAAGTCATGACATAATTTCGGCTCTCTCAAATAAGTGTGTCCAGCAAGGATTGATGACTTAAAACACAAAATAAAACAAGAAAAGACTCATATCATACAAGATGCTCCCAGCAAAACCCATAGTATGTGACGACTAAAAATATAGTTTCGAGTAAAATACCGATAGTCATTGGAAGAAAGCGGGGATGCCACTCGGGGGCATCCCCAAGCTTAGTTGGTTGCTCATTTTTGGATAATATCTTGGGATGTCAGGGAATCCCCAAGCTTATACTCTTCTATCCTTCCTTCATCCATCGTAAGATAACCCAAAACTTGAAAACTTCAATCACACAAAACTCAACAAAACCTTCGTGAGATCCGGTAGTGTAAGAAAAATAAATCACTACTATAAGTACTATATCAAACCTATTCATATTTTGTTTTTTCATTATATCTACTGTATTCCAACTTTTCTATGGCAAAAATTCATCAAAGAAAATCATAGAGCCATCAAAATAAGCACACAACACAAAGAAAACAGAATCTGTCAAAACAGAACAATGTGTAGTAATCTGACTATTTCGAATACTTATATAACTCAACAAATTCTGAAAAATTAGGAAGACCTGAGTAATTTGCATATTGATCTACTGCAATTGGAATTGGTATTTTATCGCTCTCTGGTAAAAGCTGATAATTATTTTCATGAGCGCAAAACTTTCTGTTCTTTCAGCAAGATCAAACAGCTATCACCCAAGAAGATCCTAAAGGTTTTACTTGGAAGAAACACTAATTAAAACACAAAAAACACAATCATAACAATAGCATAATTGTGCTAACACTCAAGAATAGAAAGCAAAAAGCAAAAATAAAATTTATTCATTGGGTTGCCTCCCAACAAGCGCTAGTTTTACGCCCTTAGCTAGGCATAAAGCAAGGATCTAAGTTTTGTCATCTTTCTTCTTCCTGATTTTCTTAGAGGTATTTTCATCATGGGGTTTTGTAAACACAACATAAAACATATTATCCATGGAAACTTTGGCATTCCTTAGTTGGTTTTCATCATAACCCTTTGATTTCCCGCAACAATCTAAGAGTAGTGTTGATTAACATTATTAAAAACTTGTTGGATTATATCTAGAACGGGGACCTCCTTTTTAAGATTCTCATCAAAGATCTTATTATCCCCAAGAAAATTCCTTAGTGCATAGTACTATTGTAAAGAATTTCATCTATCACGGGTTTTTCCCATCCATACCATAAAAATCAAAGATTTCCCTAGCTTCCTGTATTATGTAGTCAAACTCATTCATAAGAACGAGAGTGGCCAAATTTTTGGCCCTAGGATTCTTTATGTCGGGAAGCTCAAAAAACAATCTTTGCAAAGTAGGATGGGTATGAATAAATTTACTTTCAAGTTTCCGAACTAGTGCTGAAATAGCATTCGCATAAGATCTACTCCCTCCGTTCGGAATTACTTGTCACAAAAATGGATGTATCTATAACTAAAATACATGTAGATACATTCATTTCTTGGACGAGTAATTCTGAACGGAGGGAGTAGTAGTTTTAAGTATAGGAGGAGCATCAAGACTTAGATTCCCAACACAATTGAAAAATTCTTGGATACGTTCTTTTCCCATAACGTTCCCTTGCCCCAAGATAAAAGTTTTAGCATCCAGATTGCCCATACGTCCAATCTTCGGAGTTAGGGCATCATCTGTTGGTGCCATACCGAAATCACTCATGATTGCAAGCAAAGGATAGATCTGACGAGAAAACAGCGAACAAAAAAAGAGAGGCGAATAAAACGGCAAATTTTTGTGAAGCGGGGGAGAGGAAAATGAGAGGCAAATGGCAAATAATGTAAATTGCAATGAGATGATATTTGTGCTTAGGAATCTGGTATATGTTGAAGATCCTCCCCGGCAACGGCGCCAGAAATTCCTTTTGATGTCGCTTGAAGCTACGTTGGTATTTCCCCAAAGAGGAAGGGATGATGCAGCACAGCGGCGGTAGGTATTTCCCTCACATATGAAACCAAGGTTATTGAACCAGTAGCAGAACCAAGCAACACAACATAAACAACCCCCGCACACAAATAACAAATCCTGGCAACCCGACATCTTAAAGGGGTTGTCAATCCCTTTCGAGTAACAGTGCCAGAAATTGGTGCGTGACGGTAAAAAGGTTGTAATAGATTGGATAAATAGATCACAAATAAAATAAAGTGGAACAAAGTGTTTTTGGGATTTTGGATTAATAGATATGAAAATAAAAGCAAATAAAAATAGATCGCAAAGACAAATATATGAGAAAGAAGACCCGGGGGCCGTAGGTTTCACTAGTGGCTTCTCTCGAGAAAAATAGCAAACGGTGGGTAAAAAAATTAATGTTGGGCAATTGATAGAACTTCAAATAATTATGACGATATCCAGGCAATGATCATTATATAGGCATCACGTCCAAGATTAGTAGACCGACTCCTGCCTGCATCTACTACCATTACTCCACACATCGACTGCTATCGAGCATGCATCTAGTGTATTAAGTTCATGGAAAAACGGAGTAATGCAATAAGAACGATGACATGATGTAGACAAGATCTATCTATGTAGAGATAGACCCCATCATTTTATCCTTAGTAGCAACGATACATACGTGTCGTTTCCCTTTCTGTCACTGGGATCAAGCACCGTAAGATCGAACCCACTACAAAGCACCTCTTCCCATTGCAAGATAAATAGATCAAGTTGGCCAAACAAAACCCAAATATAAGAGAAGAAATACGAGGATACAAGCAATCATGCATAAAAGAGATAAAAGAAACTCGAATACTTTCATGGATACAAAAAGATATAACTGATCATAAACTCAAAGTTCATCAGATCCCAACAAACACACCACAAAAGAGTTACATCATATGGATCTCCAAGAGACCATTGTATTGAGAATCAAGAGAGAGAGAGATGAAGCCATCTAGCTACTAACTCTAGACCCAAAGGTCTACAAAGAACTACTCACGCATCATCGGAGAGGCACCAATAGAGGTGGTGAACCCCATCTAAGATGGTGTCTAGATTGGATCTGGTGGTTCTGGACTCTGTGGTGGCTGGATGAATATTTCGTCGATGCCTCTAGGGTTCCGGGATTTTTGGGGTATTTATAGAGCAAAGAGGTGGTCCGAGGGGCACCCGAGGTGGGCACAACCCACCAGGGCGCGCCTGGGCCTCCTGGCGCGCCCTGGTGGGTTGTGCACCCCTCGGGGCACCCCCAAGCGCAACCAGGGCCCGTTGTGTTCCTTCTGGCCCCTAAAAATTCTCCGTAAAGTTTCGTGGCATTTGGACTCCGTCTGATATTGATTTTCTGCAATGTAAAAAACACGGAAAAAACAGTAACTGGCACTTGGTGCTATGTCAATAGGTTAGTACCAAAAAATGATATAAAATGATTATAAAACATCCAAGATTGATAATATAACAACTTGGAACAATAAAAATTATAGATACGTTGGAGACATATCAGGCGGAAACCTAACCCTAATGTAACATCCCAAATTTTCAATTTGGAATGTTATACATTAGACCATCATTGCATATATTATAATTTATTTGCTTTTGGTTTTGATCCTAGAAATTCCACGCAACTCAAGGACCCACAGAGAGAGTTGGGGATTTCGTTATTTTCATATTTGAGTTTTCTCAAATTTTGTGAATAGGATCATTTGATTTTAATTATTTTACCATCAATTATTTCTATTACGAAAATATGAGAGAGGGAATAAAATGACTTTCCCAAAATAAAGAAATATTGAGGATTTAATAATAAAATCAAATAAGATTTTATTTCGGAGTTTTTCGGTATTTTATTTGAATTTAGGAAACATGTGTGTTTTTCAAAATTGCATTTAGGCCCCAAATAAATGTTCACCTTGTGTGGCTTGATTTTAGAAGCCAAGGAAAATATATGTCAGGACTTTTGGAGTCCGTTTAGTATTTCTTTTATTTGTTTTTCTTCGCGGAATAAAAAAACGCGAACCGACTTTGGGCCGTACCCGAGCGGGACTCCGCCCGGGGGCAGCCTTTAAAAAGCCGCCGCCTGAGCCGCCCAGCCCACCAGAGCCGCCGCCAACCCGAACCCTAGCCGCGCCTCGATCCGCGCGCCCGGAGCCACCGCCGGAGCCGCCGCCGACTCGCCTCCCGAGGTAAAAAAAGAGAAAAAAGGGGGGTCGCGGTTTTATTTTTTTAGTTTCATTTTTTTAAATAGATTGGTTTTTCCGGTTTATTTATTTAGCGAGCGTTCGTCCGTTCGTTCGTTCTAGCGAACGTTCGTCGTTTTTTTTTTCTCGGATTAAATCCGCAATTTTTCTGATCGCGATTCCTGATCCGATTTTTGTTTTAGTATAACTTTTCGCTCGGTTATCGGAATCAGGCGATTCAAGCGCCTGGAGTTTCGTCTCGAAACCCTCTATCCGTTTAACCAACTTAAACAAGTTTTTGCCACTTTAAAAAATTGCCCTAGATCTAGAATAGTAAATGAAGCTTGTTTCTTTTGTCGTTTGACTTTCGTTGCTTCGTTTGATTTGATTCTTTTTGCAAACCGGAGTTCTTAAGTTGAACCTTCTGGTTAGATCTCTTATTTGAGTTTTACGCGTGCATTAGGTGAATACTTATTGTATGCTTGTTTGTTTGTCTGCGATAGAATACCCGGAGTGCGCCGCCTGTTACTTCGAATCCCTAGGTTTAGCGGATCATCAGCAAGGCAAGTAACACTTTGATCATACCTCCTACTACCTAGTTTTATTGCATTAGATCAATCCTCAAATATTGCATGATTAGGATCTAAATAAATTGTGGGATGGGAAGTAGTTGAGGTAGTACCTATTACCTGTTGTATTATCAAACCTTTGGGTGTTACTTCTACGTTTGCCTATTATGCCATGCTATGCTAGTAGACGTGGATTGGGTGAGTGATATCCATGACAGATGTGAGTTTGTTAATTAATGGTTTATCTAAGGTGGCAATTTAAACACACATCTGGGTGGATTGAGGTACCTGGGTATTCCAGGATTCCCTGTTTTTCTTTATGGACCGCCACCCAGGCCCAAAGGGATCATGAGATTTTTTATGCTAGAAACTTCCGTGTGCAGCCACAAGCTATTATGGGCTCTAGCATAGTTGATTAAGTCGTGCGAACTCTTACAGGGTAGACTAGCAGATGTAGGGGAAAGTAGGTGTAACGGTCTATCCATCGTAAGGTGCTAGCGCTTCTGAAAGACTATGTATCGGTCATCCGTTTCTCAAACACCATGTAGTGCGAGAAACCAAACAGAGGTGATCGAGTCTTGTGTGGAAAAGTGCGCAAACCTCTGCAGAGTGTATAAACTAATCATGGTTAGCCGTGTCCCCGGTTATGGACATCTTGAGTATCTAGTACTTGGATTATCATGTGAATCTCAACATGTTACTCTAAAAATTAATTTTGTTGGGTTTAATGATGATGCTTAATTGGGATTGAGGATGCTGTCAACCATTCTCAATGTTTAACAACTACCATGATAGTTAAATAAAATTTATTCCTTTGCAGTAGGGAAAAATTGGCTTTTCGCAGAACAGTAACCATAGAGCTTTCCACCAGCCAAATATGCATACAGTATAGCTATTTCATTCCATTACTCTCTATGTGTTACTTTGCCAGCATATTCCATGTGCTGACCCGTTTCAGGCTGCAACGTTAATGTTGCAGACTTTTCAGACGATGATTAAGGAGTTTTAGGTCGTGGTTCTATACTCAGTGATGCCGTTGGAGTTGATGGACTCACTTATCTTCCAAGCCTTCCGCTGTTATAGTTATTAGATGGCCTTAAGCCATATTTATTGTAATAAGTTCTCTATTGAGACACTCGATGTAATAAGTATGTGATTGCTACTTTGTTATACATCCTCCAAGTACTGTGTGGTGTTAGCATTACTGATCCAGGGATGACACCTGAGCACAGAGATCAGACTGTTTGAGGTCTGGTTGCTACAGAGATGGTATCAGAGCACATGCTGACTGTAGGACACGGCCACTAAGCTAAAGACCTAGAACACTATTCACTCTCTTCTCTTTCTGACTTCTCATCTTTTCTACTCTTTAGGATGGCGGGTGCAAGGAACAAGTTCACGCAATCGGATGACGATACACCCTTTGGACGTCACTTGAAGGAAGTCACTAGATACCTAAACATAGGAGTAGCAAGCTTCACCGGAACCTACAACGCCACTTTACCTGAAGAAGAGCGCTGGATGATTCAAGTTCAAGTTCCAGGAAGGACGTTCATGCCAGTCACTGAGCCCATAGAGTTTTCTTTTGATGCACCAACTTGGAGTCTAGGAAAGAGCATGGCAGCTCATATCGCCATGGGACGCATTGGAGAAGTCTACCACAATGATCTCAAAGATACTATCTACCAGATTTGTGGGCGCCGAGATGAGCACTGGGAGATGATCAGCACCAGAAAGGATAGATCAATTGCAGCTTTTATCCAGGAATTAAACCAGCACATTCAACGACAGGAGAACCAGATGTGCACCGACATGATAGACCTGAAGAAGGCTAAGACAAGAATCAAGGAGCTGGAGGAAGAACTCAAGGCTACACGTGAAGATTATGAAGAAGAAATTGAAGTATTAGTGGATAAGAATGCCGACCTAACAATGAAGATCGGGATATTTATGGGAGGCCCTACACCAGTAGAAGAAGACGGAGAACCCAAGGAGATTCGCCCAGAAGACTACATCATCATCGATGACACCTACTCGGACCCAGATGATAGCGATGATGACTATGTTGATGAAGCCGGAGCAGATATCATGGAGTCTGCAACCGAAGAATATTTCTAGTAGACCACCTCATCAGTAGTAGTAGTCCACCATGTAAATACAGTAGTCTGAGCACTTTTGCGATAGTTAGATCGATTGTATGCCCTTGTTTGATTGAATGAAGTGAATTGTTTGCTTTTGCCTCATGTGCATATGGGTAGTGTTTTCTCTTTAGACCCCCTCTATTCTTAAATCTCATCTTTTCTAAACCCTCAGATGCCTCCGAGACGTGACCCCGGATTTACCTTTCCGTCAGAGCTCACCCAGTTGATCCAGCAGCAGAACACATTGATTCAGTTACTAGTCCAGAATCAGAATCAGGGGGAACAACAACAACAACCCACCACCACCACCACCTGTTGATCACTTAGCCCGTTTTCTTAGGCTGAATCCGCCGGTGTTTTCCAGTAGCACCGAGCCGATAGTAGCAGATGATTGGCTCCGCAAGACAGCTAGAGAGTTGACCACAGCAGGATGCACATATGCAGAGAAGGTGAAGTTTGCCGCACATCATCTTGAAGGACCCGCAACATCATGGTGGGAGAATTTCACAGCCACTTTCCCTGTCGACACTGTCACATGGGACCAGTTTCAGCAGGCTTTTCGAACTGCCCATCTTTCAGCAGGAGCGATGGCCATGAAGAAGCGTGAGTTTCACAACTTATGCCAGGGAGGACGAGCAGTTGGCCAGTATGTGGAGGACTTTAGTAAATTAGCACGTTATGCCCCTGATGACCTTGCTACGGATGCAGCTAAGCAGGAGAAGCTTCTGTAAGGACTGAATGATGAGTTGAGCATGCAGTTGATGGTAGCAACCTTCAACAACTACCAGGAGTTGGTAGACCATGCTCTTATGATTGAAGGCAACCAGCAGCAAATTGAGAACCGCAAGAGGAAGTATGGACAAGGGAAGTACAATTCTGGAGCCCAGCAGAAGCCATGTTTTACCCCTAGATCGAGAGGACATTTTCAGCATACCCATGGAGGAGGTAGCTCTCACAATCACAACGGCACCAAGAATGGTAATGGGAATGGAGGAAGCAATGGCCAGAATCGCACCAACCCATCAACCCCAGCCAAGAAGGACCTGAGCCAAGTCACTTGCTTTAAGTGCCAGAAGACCGGACATTATGCCAATGAATGTCCTGAAGGCTAGAATGGCAATGGAAGCTCTGGGAAGAAGCCGAACCCTTTCAACAGGGGACAGGTGAACCACGTTAACGTGGAGGAGGTTGAAGAGCAACCGGATGCAGTAATCAGTAAGTTTTTGGTTAAGTCAATTACTGCACTCGTTCTTTTTTATACTGGTGCATCGCATTCATACATATCAAGGGGATTCGTGGATAAGTATAACTTGCCCACTAAGGTTCTTAGAACACCTATGCTAGTAAGCTCACCAGGAGCGGAGTATATGGCCAGTCAAGGATGTTTTCAAGTGCCATTGAGTATAGGTAGGCATGTGTTTCCCTCAGATTTAATCATTTTGGAATCACAAGGATTGGATGTAATTCTGGGTATGGATTGGCTGTCGATGTACGGATGAAACATTGATTGCGCCAGTAAGACAATTTTGCTTACTACCCCAGAAGGGAGAAGGATCAAGTATGTATCCCGACATGTGCCAAAGAGGACTCAAGTAAATTGCTTAACAGGAGTTGTGCAGGAGGAAGTACCAGTAGTAAGGGATTTCCCTGAAGTATTTCCAGAAGAGTTGCCAGGCATGCCACCGGATAGAGATATTGAGTTTTTGATTGAGCTATTGCCAGGCACAGGGCCAATATCAAAGAGACCATACAGGATGCCTGCAAAGGATTTGGTGGAAATTAAGAAGCAGATTAAGGAGTTACTGGATAAAGGTTACATTCGCCCAAGTTCGTCGCCTTGGGGATCACCAGTACTTCTATTGGAGAAAAAGGATGGGTCGTTAAGGATGGTTGTTGATTATCGAGGATTGAATGAAGTAACCATCAAGAACAAGTACCCACTACCAATGATCAATGATCTGTTTGATCGATTGCAAGGAGCTAAGGTATTTTCCAAGATCAATCTGCGATCAGGATACCACCAGTTGAAGATTCGAGAACAGGATATACCTAAGACAGCTTTTACCACCAGGTATGGGCTGTACGAGTATACCGTTATGTCATTTGGTCTGACTAACGCACCTGCCTATTTTATGAACATGATGAACAAAGTGTTTATGGAGTTCTTGGATAAGTTCGTCGTGGTGTTCATTGATGATATTCTGGTTTACTCGAAAAGTGAAGAGGAGCATAAGGAGCATTTGCGATTGGTACTTGAGAAGCTCAGAGAACATCATTTGTATGCCAAGTTCAGCAAATGTGAGTTTTGGTTGAAGGAAGTAGGATTCCTCGGAAACGTTATATCCGGAGAAGGTATATCAGTAGATCCCACTAAAGTTGATACCGTGACCAAGTGGGAAGTACCAACCACAGTTGGCGAGATCCGGAGTTTCCTTGGACTCGCAGGATACTACCGGAGATTCATTAAGAATTTCTCAAAGATTGTGAAGCCTATGATGGAGTTGTTGAAAAAGGATACCAAGTTCATATGGACTGAGGAGTGTGAGGCTAGTTTCCAGGAGTTGAAGAAACGCTTGGTTACTTCACCAATGTTGATTTTGCCAGACCAGACCAAGGATTATGAGGTGTACTGCGATGCTTCACGTCGAGGACTTGGAGCAGTGCTTATGCAGGAAGGGAGAGTTGTTTCATATGCCTCAAGACAGCTTAAGCCTCACGAGTTGAATTATGCTACGCATGATTTGGAGTTAGCAGCCATAGTGCATGCACTGAAGACTTGGAGACATTTCCTCATTGGAAATCATTGTGAGGTGTACACGGATCACAAGAGTTTGAAGTACATTTTCACGCAGAAGGAGTTGAACCTCAGACAAAGGAGATGGTTGGAGCTCATCAAGGATTATGATATGAGATTGCCTTACCATCCCAGAAAAGCTAATGTAGTAGCTGACGCATTAAGCCGCAAAAGCCATATCAATACACTAATGACGGGAGAAATACCAAGGGAGTTAGTAGAAAATCTTCGTGAACTATGTTTGGAAATAGTTTCGAGAGGCTATGTAGCAGCATTGGAGATTCAGTCAACTTTGATGGATAGAATCAGAGAAGCTCAAAAGACTGACAAGGAGATTGCCTCTATAAAGGAGAAAATGAGCGAAGGAAAGGCTAAAGGATTTCATGAGGATGAGCATGACACCCTATGGTTTGAAGACCGTGTTTATGTGCCCAATGACCCAGAGATCAGGAAGTTGATTCTGCAAGAGGCACACGATTCACCATATTCGATTCATCCAGGAAATACCAAGATGTATTTGGATTTGAAGGATATTTTCTGGTGGACCGGAATGAAGAAGGATATTGCGGAGTATGTAGCAGTTTGTGATGTATGTCAGAGAGTAAAGGCAAAGCATCAGAAGCCAGCAGGATTGCTACAACCATTGCCGATACCCGAATGGAAGTGGGATAAGTTAGGCATGGATTTTATCACAGGATTACCCAGGACTCGTTCAGGCTATGACTCGATTTGGGTTGTAGTTGATCGGTTGACGAAAGTAGCTCATTTCATCCCGGTAAAGACCACTTACACCAGTGCTCAGTTGGCAAAGATATACATGACCAGGATTGTATGCTTACATGGAGTTCCGAGGAGTATAGTATCAGATAGAGGAACCCAGTTTACCTCAAAGTTCTGGAATCAGTTGCACGAAACTTTGGGTACCAGGCTAGAGTTCAGCACAGCTTTTCATCCACAGACAGATGGACAGACCGCGAGAGTCAATCAGATTTTGGAGGACATGCTGAGAGCTTGTGCGCTAGATTATGGATCTAGTTGGGACGAGAATTTGCCGTATGCAGAGTTCTCTTACAACAACAGCTATCAATCCAGTTTAAAGATGGCCCCTTTCGAAGCCTTGTACGGAAGGAGGTGCAGGACACCGTTGACGTGGGATGAAGTTGGAGACCGCTAGTTGTTTGGACCTGACTTGATTAAGGAGTCTGAACAGAAGGTGAAATTGATTCGCGATAGGCTCAAGATAGCCCAGTCCAGACAGAAGAGTTACGCAGATTGCAAACGCAAGGAGACAGTTTATGAAGTCGGAGACCGAGTTTATCTTCGAGTATCGCCACTACAGGGAACAAAGCGCTTTGGTGTTAAAGGAAAGTTAGCGCCACGATTCATAGGACCACACCGAGTATTGGAACGTATGGGAGAAGTGGCCTACAAGTTGGAATTGCCTGAAGGATTGTCAGGAGTTCATGATGTGTTCCACGTTTCTCAGTTGAAGAAGTGTCACGCGGAGATGGCTGACATACCCTTGAGAGACACAGTGCCATTGGAAGCAATTCAGTTGGATAACGATTTGACCTATGAGGAGAAATCAGTTAAGATTCTAGAGTATGCCAGTCGAGTCACCCGCAACAAGGTTATCAAGTTCTGTAAGGTTCAGTGGAGTGACCACACGGAGGATGAAGCTACCCGGGAGCGAGAGGAAGATTTGCTCAAGGACCACCCTCACATATTTTCTAGCCAACCCGAATCTCGAGGGCGAGATTCATCTTAAGGGGGGTTGGTTTGTAACACCCAAATTTTCAATTTGGAATGTTATACATTAGACATCATTGCATATCATAATTTATTTGCTTTTGGTTTTGATCCTAGAGATTCCACGCAACTCAAGGACCCACGGAGAGAGTTGGGGATTTCGTTATTTTCATATTTGAGTTTTCTCAAATTTTGCGAATAGGATCATTTGATTTTAATTATTTTATCATCAATTATTTCTATTACAAAAATATGAGAAAGGGAATAAAATGAATTTCCCAAAATAAAGAAATATTGAGGATTTAATAATAAAATCAAATAAGATTTTATTTCAGAGTTTTTCGGTATTTTATTTGAATTTAGGAAAAATGTGTGTTTTTCAAAATTGCATTTAGGCCCCAAATAAATGTTCACCTTGTGCGGCTTGATTTTAGAAGCCCGGGAAAATTTATTTCGGGATTTTTGGAGTCCGTTTAGTATTTCTTTTATTTGTTTTTCTGTGCGGAATAAAAAAACGCGAACCGACTTTGGGCCGTACCCGAGCGGGACTTCGCCCGGGGGCAGCCTTTAAATAGCCACCGCCCGAGCCGCCCTAGCCCACCGGAGCCGCCGCCAACCCTAACCCTAGCCGCGCCTCGATCCGCGTGCCCGTCGCCGCCGGAGCCGCCGCCGACCCGCCTCCAAAGGTAAAAAAAAGAGAAAAAGGGGGGGTCGCGGTTTTATTTTTTAGTTTCGGTTTTTTAAATAGATCAGTTTTTCCGGTTTATTTATTTAGCGAGCGTTCGTCCGTTCGTTCGTTCTAGCAAACGTTCGTCGTTTTTCTTTTTCTCGGATTAAATCCGCGGTTTTTCTGATCGCGATTCCTGATCCGATTTTCATTTTAGTATAACTTTTCGCTCGGTTATCGGAATCAGGCGATTCAAGCGCCTGGAGTTTCGTCTCGAAACCCTCTATCCGTTTAACCAACTTAAACAAGTTTTTTCCACTGTAAAAAAATTGCCCTAGATCCAGAATAGTAAACGAAGCTTGTTTCTTTTGCCGTTTGACTTTCGTTGCTTCGTTTGATTTGATTCTTTTTGCAAACCGGAGTTCTTAAGTTGAACCTTCTGGTTAGATCTCTTATTTGAGTTTTACCCATGCATTAGATGAATACTTATTGTATGCTTGTTTGTTTGTCTACGATAGAATACCCGGAGTGCGCCGCCTATTACTTCGAATCTCTAGGTTTCGCGGATCATCAGCAAGGCAAGTAACACTTTGATCATACCTCCTACTATCCGGTTTTATTGCATTAGATCAATACTGAAATATTGCATGATTAGGATCTAAATAAATTGTGGGATGGGAAGTAGTTGAGGTAGTACCTATTACCTGTTGTATTATCAAACCTTTCGGAGTTACTTCTATGTTTGCCTATTATGCCATGCTATGCTAGTAGATGTGGATTGGGTGAGTGATATCCATGACAGATGTGAGTTTGTTAATTAATGGTTAACCTAAGGTGGCAACTTAAACACACATCTGGGTGGATCGAGGTACCTGGGTATTCCAGGATTGCCTGTTTTTCTTTATGGACCGCCACCCAGGCCCAAAGGGATCATGAGATTTTTCATGCTAGAAACATCCGTGTGCAGCCACAAGCTATTATGGGCTCTAGCATAGTTGATTAAGTTGTGCGAACTCTTACAGGGTAGACTAGCAGATGTAGGGGAAAGTAGGTGTAACGGTCTATCCATCGTTAGGTGCTAGCGCTTCTGAAAGACTATGTCTCGGTCATCCGTTTCTCAAACACCATGTAGTGCGAGAAACCAAACGGAGGCGATCGAGTCTTGTGGGGAAAAGTGCGCAAACCTCTGCAGAGTGTATAAACTAATCATGGTTAGCTGTGTCCCCGGTTATGGACATCTTGAGTATCTAGTACTTGGATTATCATGTGAATCTCAACATGTTACTCTAAAAATTAATTTTGTTGGGTTTAATGATGATGCTTAATTGGGATTGAGGATGCTGCCAACCATTCTCAATGTTTAACAACTACCATGATAGTTAAATAAAATTTATTCCTTTGTAGTAGGGAAAAATTGGCTTTTCGCAAAACAGTAACCATAGAGCTTTCCACCAGCCAAATATGCATATAGTATAGCTGTTTCATTCCATTACTCTCTATGTGTTACTTTGCCAGCATATTCCATGTGCTGATCCGTTTCGGGCTGCAACGTTAATGTTGCAGACTTTTCAGACGATGATTAAGGAGTTTTAGGTCGTGGTTCTATACTCAGTGATGCCGTTGGAGTTGATGGACTCACTTATCTTCCAAGCCTTCCGCTGTTATAGTTATTAGATGGCCTTAAGCCATATTTATTGTAATAAGTTCTCTATTGAGACACTCGATGTAATAAGTGTGTGATTGCTACTCTGTTATAAATCCTCCAAGTACTGTGTGGTGTTAGCATTACTGATCCAGGGATGACACCTGAGCACATAGATCAGACTGTTTGAGGTCTGGTCGCTACACCTAAATTTTCGAATCAAATCTAAACTAAATGAAGTTTTTGTTGGACGGGAAGATCTCATACGTGGTAAGAAACATGGCATTGGCCTTGTGCTCAGATTCGGAGATCAAAAGAATGCACAAGGGGTCGAACTCATACCCTAAATCGGTGATGAGTTCGCAACAGCGGTGTTGAAATCCGTTGACATCGACTGAGACCAGCGGCGGGAGGTCGCTGGCGACTAGAGGACGATCCAGAGACCTGAGACGGCAGAGCGGGACACACGTGGGATGAGAGGTTTTGGAGGAATTTCCAAAATTTGACCCATCGGTATATATATCCTGACCCTATCGGTGTGACCGAGTGGAACAACTCGGTGGCATCGAGATGCAGAATCGCAAGCGGTTACTGCAACTCGGTGTGACTGAAATGTTCTAATCGGTTGCACCGAGATTGAAGACCTAGATCAACTCAGTGAACTCGGTCAGACCGAAAAGGATGAATCGGTCAGACCGAAATGCACAGAGAGGTTTTGGAAGTTTAAGTCTACGACGAATCGGTGACTCTGAGTGCTCCTCACACAGAGGGTTCGAATCTGACTTGATCAAACTTTGTGATGTAGCATGAATAGAGTTTGAGACGAGAAGAGCATAGATAGCTAGAGGAGGTTCTTAGGAATTCTTGTCCATCCATTTGGCAAAAGAAGAAAATCCAAACAATCAAAGCAACAAATGGATGTCCTCGAATGAGTAAAATATGCAACCAACATGCTTACACAATAAAATGGCAAATGAAATATGTGGCAAAGCATGCACAAACACTCTAGCATCTATCAAGCAATTGGCGATGACTAGGTCATCTATATATGAGTATATTGACTTAGGAGTCAAATGAGAACATTTGATCGTAGGTCATACTCATCGTTTAATCACAAGTGGGGTTACCACTTTTACATAAAGCATTGTTGTGTTCACACCATTAGAGTTGCTTTAGCTCAATTCTTAGAGTAAAGCTCCCCCTCGATGTGATATCCCCCCTAAGAGGGATGAACTAACCTTGGGTTTTGTCGATGATGACTTCATGTAGATGTTGAAGATGTGGATGCTCAATGTTGATGTAGATCATTCAGAGCAATCCATTGGAGTGAGTTGCACTTTCAATACCTACATGGGTTAGTCCCACAAGGAACAAACAAGGATATCCATAGACATAGAGTGTAGTTCACACAAGATGATGTCCATGAAAGCATTAGGTTACCTTGTCCCTTGTCTTACCAACATGAGGGTTTGTGACTCCTTGAACTAGTGCAAGATGTGGAAGTTGTTTGCACTTGTTCTCGCCAAAATGATATGAGTTAAGTATGTTGGCGGAGTCACCCTCAAGAACTCTCTAGTTCTTCTTCTTCGGGATCCACATCAACTTGATGGGAATCCTTGGAGTTGTAGTCATACTTCATGAAGTAGAACTTGATGTAGTCTTTGGAACCCACTTGACCAAGGCCTTTGGAGCTTCTTCAAATGCATCAATCTCCTCTTGAAGCTTGTCCTTGCCTTTTTGCTTGTGGTCTTGTGGTGGAAGATCATCTTGAGCCTGTGTACCCTTGAAGGAAGTAGGATCATACTTCTCTTGTTGAGGAGCAAACTTCGTCTTGGGGTATTGATCTTCTTCCCACTCAAATCCACTGGCATTGAACTTTCGTTCAAAATCAACACCTTGATTCTTCCGGTGCCTTCCTTGCTTGCGTACAATTTCCTCAAATTTCTTACTTCCGTCAAGGCTCTTGTAAACACATTTCTCTATAATTCCCTTCAATAAGCTATTTTCTTGCTCAAGTGTAACTTGGCTAAGAGAGTCATTAGTGTAATCTAGAGAACTACTAGAAGCAACAATATTGGGTTTAACATGATTATTGTTACTACTAGAAGAAAAATCTTTCTTACTATTGTTGCTAGATTTTACTTGTGGCATGTAAGTAGACAAGAGTAAATGATTGGCAATGTAATAAGAACTTTTCTTGCGAAGATCATCATTGATTGATTTTAAGAACCCATGCTCTTGCTCAATGTTGAGTTTTTCAAAGCGTAGCTTCTCATGAATCTTTAAAAGCTCTCGATGATCTTCCAAGGTAGTTTCATGAGCTAACTTAAGAGTGTTTAGTTCTTTAGTTAGACGCTCAATCTCCTTCTTATCATCGTCATTCGTTTTATCTTGATTAGCATGATTAATAGCAATTTCATCATAGTTTTCATCACTAGAGTTGTCAACAAGTAAATCATCACCACCTAACAAATCATCTTCATCACCATTGAAATCAACATACTCGGGGTGTGATACCTTTGGGCATTTATCCATGAAGCATCGTCCAATTCCTTCATTTGGTGAGTCAAGTATGTCGTAGGAGTTGGTTGACACAAGTGCTAGACCGGCAACACCTTCATATTGAGTATATTCAGAGTCGGAGTGATGGTCGGAGTCGGAGCCGGATACCCATTCACCAACATGAGCTTGATGTCTTCGTTTTGTGTAGCTCCTTGATGACTTGTCCTTCCTTTCTGAATCCTTGCTTCTGCGAGAGGTTCTTTATTTGCAACGATCATCTCTACTCCTTCTCTCTCTTGGAGGTGATTCTTCTCTTCTACTTCTCCTTTTGGGTGAATCTTCTCTTCTTTTGTAGGGAGCCGTACACTAATTTGAGTAATGTCCGTGTCTTCCACAATTGTAGTAGTTATGCTCACGACTAGAAGATCTTTTGTCATTGTAGGACCTTGACTTGGAACTTCTTTCTTTGCTTCTACTCTTGTAGAACTTGTTGAAGTTCTTCACCATTAGGCTCAATTCCTTATTGAAGGCTTGTTTCTCAATTGATGATGTAGGAGCATCACATGAGGCTTTGTAAGTACCACTTGACTTGTTGTGAAGCTCTTCTTTATCCTTGAGTGACATCTCATGAGCAACAATTCTACCAATGACTTTGGTTGGCTTGAGATCTTTGGAATTGGGCATCATTTGAATCAATGTGCACACATATCATATTTTCCATCCAAGGCTCTTAGGATCTTCTTGATGATGAATCTATCGATCATCTCTTCACTTCCTAAGCCAGCAATCTCATTTGTGATGAGAGCAAGCCTAGAGTACATTTCAGCGACACCTTCACCATCCTTCATTTTGAACTTGTCAAGCTCACTTTGAAGCACATCCAATTTGGATTCCTTGACGGAGTCGGTACCTTTGTGCATATCAATCAAAGTATCCCAAATTTCCTTTGCATTCTCAAGACGGCTGATTTTGTTGAATTCTTCGGGGCACAATCTGTTGAAGAGGATATCACAAGCTTGAGAATTGTATTGCAGCATCTTCAACTCTTATGCAGTAGCTTCATGGTTCGGTTCTCTCCCATCAAAGAATTTCCTTGCAAGCCAATACACACAATAGCCCAAACGACGGGGTTATGTCCAAGAATATGCGTTTTCATCTTATGCTTCCAACTAGCAAAATTTGTAGCATCAAAGTAAGGACCTCTACAGTGGTAATTTCTCTCACTAGACGCCATACTCTCCTAGGTTGTGAAACCAAGGCTATGATCACAAAAGCTATGGAAATCAAGGCAAATGGAGACCAAAGCTCTAATACCACTAGTAGGATCGAAAGTATGTCTAGAGGGGAGTGATTAGACTACTTGACCAAATAAAAACCTAGCCTTTTCTAAATTTTAAGTCTTGGCAGTTTTTTAGCAACTTAGCACAAGTCAAGCAATCAACCCACACATGCAACTATAAGAGTATAGCAACGGAATGTAAATCATTGCACATGAAGGTAAAGGGAAGGAGTTTAAAGGGAGCAACCACAATGTAGACACGAAGATTTTTGGCGTGGTTCCGATAGGTGGTGCTATCGTACATCCACGCTGATGGAGACTTCAACCCTTGAAGGGTAACGGTTGCGCGAGTCCATGGGGGGCTCCACCCATGAAGGGTCCATGAAGAAGCAACCTTGTCTATCCCACCATGGACATCGCCCACGAAGGACTTGCCTCACTTGGGTAGGTCTTTACAAAGTAGGCGATCTCCTTGCCCTTACAAACTCCTTGGTTCAACTCCACAATCTTGTTGGAGGCTCCCAAGTGACAACTAACCAATCTAGGAGACACCACTCTCCAAAAGGTAATAGATGGTGTGTTGATGATGAAATCCTTGCTCTTGTGCTTCAAATGATAGTCTCCCCAACACTCAACTCTCTCTTGCTGATTTAGATTTGGTGGAAAGATGATTTGAGTGGAAAGCAACTTGGGGAAGGCTAGAGATGAGATTCTTGTGGTTGGATTGGAATATCTTGGTCTCAACACATGAGTAGGTGGTTCTCTCTCAGAAAATGAATGGTGGAAGCGTAGGCACGTTCTGATAGCTCTCTCCACAAATGAAGAGTGGGTGGAGGGGTATATATAGCCTCCACACAAAATCTAACCGTTACACACAATTCACCAAACTCGGCGGGACCGAATCATGAAACTCGGTCGGACCGATTTAGTTCAAAATGTGAACGTTAGGATTTTCGGTGGGACCGACATGTCAACTCGGTGGGACCGATTTCATTAGGGTTAGGGCAAAAAGTAATCTCGGTGAGACCGATCACATAAACTCGGTGGGACCGATTTTTGTAATAGGCAAACAGAGAGTTGGTCAGGCAAACTCGGTGGGACCGATCGCTCATTTTGGTGAGACCGAAATGTTACGAAAAGGAAATAGAGAGTTTGCATTGCGAACTCGGTGGGACCAATCGCTCATCTCGGTTAGACCGGAACATTATGAAGGGAAACAGAGAGTTTGCAATCCCATCTCGGTGAGACCGAGATCCCTATCGGTGAGACCGAACTGATTAGGGTTTGTGGCAATGGCTATGTCAAATGAACTCGGTGGTGCCGGATAGATCAAATCGGTGTGGCCGAGTTTGACTTTTGGTTTGGTACATATGTGGTATGAGAAAGTGGTTGAGGGCTTTTGGAGCATATCACTAAGTATTTTGAGCAAGCAAGCCATTAAGCAACACCTCATCCACTTTCTTGTAAATACAGGCTTCTCCAGAAGTTTGTATAAAACCATATGCTTTGATCACACAATCAAAGCGTATATTCCAACTCCGAGAGGCTTACACCAGTTCATAAATGGATCGCCGGAGCTTGCACACTTTGTTACCACCTTTAGGATCGACAAAACCTTCTGGTTGCATCATATACAACTTTTCTTTAAGAAATCCATTAAGGAATGCAGTTTTGACATCCATTTGCCAAATTTCATAATCATACAATGCATCAATTGCTAACATGATTCAGACAGACTTAAGCATCGCTACGGGTGAGAAGGTCTCATCGTAGTTAACTCCTTGAACTTGTCGAAAACCTTTCACAACAAGTCGAGCTTTGTAGACAGTAACATTACCGTTAGCGTCAGTCTTCTTCTTGAAGATCCATTTATTCTCTATGGCTTGCTAATCATTGGGCAAGTCAACCAAATTCCACACTTTGTTCTTATACATGGATCCCATCTCAGATTTCATGGCCTCAAGCCATTTCGCAGAATCTAGGCTCATCATCGCTTCCTCATAGTTCGCAGGTTCGTCATGGTCTAGTAACATGACTTCCAGAACAGAATTACCGTACCACTTTGGTGCGGATCGTACTCTGGTTGACCTACGAGGTTCGGTAGTAACTTGATCTGAAGTTTCATGATCATCATCATTAGCTTCCTCACTAATTGGTGTAGGAATCACTGGAACTTATTTTTGTGATGAACTACTTTCCAATTCGGGAGAAGGTACAATTACCTCATCAGTTCTAATTTCCTCCCACTCACTTATTTCGAGCGAAACTCCTTCTCTAGAAAGGATCCATTCTTAGCAACGAATATCTTGCCTTCGGATCTATGATAGAAGGTGTACCCAACAGTTTCCTTTGGGTATCCTATGAAGACACATTTCTCTGATTTGGGTTCGAGCTTATCAGGTTGAAGCTTTTTCACATAAGCATCGCATCCCCAAACTTTAAGAAACGACAACTTAGGTTTCTTGCCAAACCACAGTTCATATGGTGTTGTCTCAACGGATTTAGATGGTGCCCTATTTAACGTGAATGCGGCTGCCTCTAAAGCATAATCCCAAAATGATAGTGGTAAATCGGTAAGAGACATCATAGATCATACCATATCTAATAAAGTACGGTTACAATGTTCGGACACACCATTACGCTGCGGTGTTCCAGGTGGCGTGAGTTGCGAAACTATTCCACATTGTTTCAAATGAAGATCAAACTCATAACTCAAATACTCACCTCCATGATCAGACCGTAGAAACTTTATTTTCTTGTTACGATGATTTTCCACTTCACTCTGAAATTCTTTGAACTTTTCAAATGTTTCAGACTTATGTTCCATTAAGTAGATATACCCATATCTGCTCAAATCATCTATGAAGGTCAGAAAATAATGATACCCGCCGCGAGCCTCAACACTCATCGGACCGCATACATTAGTATGTATTATTTCCAATAAGTCAGTGGCTCGCTCCATTGTTCCAGAGAATAGAGTCTTAGTCATCTTGCCCATGAGGCATGATTCACAAGTATCAAGTGATTCATAATCAAGTGATTCCAAAAGCCCATCAACATGGAGTTTCTTCATGCGCTTTACACCAATATGACCTAAACGGCAGTGCCATAAATAAGTTGCACTATCATTATTAACTTTGCATCTTTTGGCTTCAATATTATGAATATGTGTATCACTATAATCGAGATTCAACAAAAATAGACCACCCATCAAGGGTGCATGACCATAAAAAATATTACTCATATAAATAGAACAACCATTATTCTCTGATTTAATTGAATAACCGTCTCGCATCAAACAAGATCTAGATATAATGTTCATGCTCAATGCTGGCACGAAATAACAATTATTCAGGTCTAAAACTAATCCCGAAGGTAGATATAGAGGTAGCCTGCTGACGGCGATCACATCGTTCTTGGAACCATTTCTGACGCGCATCGTCACCTCGTCCTTAGCCAATCTTCGTTTAATCCGTAGCCCCTGTTTTGAGTTGCAAATATGAGAAACAGAACCAGTATCAAATACCCAGGCGCTACTACGAGCATTAGTAAGGTACACATCAATAACATGTATATCAAATATACCTTTCACTTTGCCATCCTTCTTATCCGCCAAATACTTGGGGCAGTTCCGCTTCCAGTGACCAGTCCCTTTGCAGTAGAATTACTCAGTTTCAGGCTTAGGTCCAGACTTGGGTTTCTTCCCTTGAGCAGCAACTTGCTTTCTATTCTTCTTGAAGTTCCCCTTCTTCCCTTTGCCCTTTTTCTTGAAACTAGTGGTCTTGTTAACCATCAACACTTGATACTCCTTCTTGATTTCTACCTCCGTAGACTTTAGCATCGCGAAGAGCTCGGGAATTCTCTTTTCAATCGCTTGCATATTATAGTTCATCACGAAGCCTTTATAGCTTGGTGGCAGTGATTGAAGAACTCTATCAATGATACTATCATCAGGAAGATTAACCCCCAGCTGAGTCAAGTGGTTATGGTACCCAGACATTCTGAGTATGTTGTGATGATATTATATATATATATTCTGTGATGATCAAATGAACAATTAATATATATATATATTATGAATTCCATTTTTATCTTTTTTTGTATACTAATTTGAATCTAGATGTTATCATTCACATATACAGAATGGGAAGCGTATATACACACATTAAAACAGAACATATAAGAATGGAAAACAGAGTGCACACATTGAAACAGAGCAATATTATGATTGCCGTGAATACATAACTATCCACGTCGAAATGACTTTTCAAAATAAAACGCGTCCATGAGACCATGACCAGCAGCCCTTGCCTAGGGTAACTCTTGGCTCTGCCAGAACTCGTGCAGGCATTCGTCCAAGCGGTCGACATGCTCGCGGTACATCTGGAGCGCGATCTCGAGCTCCAAGTTGGCTATTTCATTGGAGATCACCAGCTCGAGGATGCGACGGCCATGTTCCTCTACTGCGCCCAGGTGGACACCTCGGCCAAGGAGGTGGTCGAGCCTATGGGCCAGCGCGTTGGCATCCAGCGGGCCGCGGACAAGGTGAATGGTGCCACCCATGCGAACGTCATGGCGGGCGTCCGGTGCAAGTACAGCGCGGCCGACCTGCAAGTACGACGTTGAGGGCCTCTGCCAACTCCTGGCGAGGAATGAGGGTACTGACGGGATGTGTACCCAGTTGCGATGCTGTGTCGACAGCAGGCAAGTGCCGCTTGATCCGCTCTTGCTGTGCGGCGTGCTGCGCCTCTCGCTTTGCGGCGCTCCAACGGTCTCGCTGTGCGGCGAGCTGCAGCCTATCATCGCAGACGCGCCTAGCTTGCTTTGCGGCACGCCATCGATCATGTTGTGCGACGAGCTGCAGCCTATCGGCGCTGACATGCCTATCTTGATCCGGGGCGCTCAAGCGCCATGCGCCAAAGGTCTGCTCAACCCTAGTGATGACGCGCATCACGGTGTCATCCATCGCGTTACCGGGGAGCGCCTCGGCCTCGACGGGCCACGGCGCCTGCTCGTTTTCCTCGTCGACGAGGTTGATGGCAGAGGCGACGCTTTGGTGGGTTGGCATGCTTGGAAAAGGTGGATGTGCTACAGGCTACGCTTGTCGCCTCTGTGCGTAGCGCGCCCCCTATGCGCAATATAGCAGGGTGGCGGGAAACATGTGAGGAGATTGTGGGAAACAGTGGCGTGTTCATAAAACACCATCAATTAATGGAAACTCAGTATCAAGCTAGGACAAGAAGTAGATGATGATCAGATGAACACGGACCACACTAGGGAACCCGTCGATGATGAATTCATCAATCCCAAATGGTTGAATACTAGCAAGCGTTTGCTCACAACACACACGGCCTATTCCATCACAAATAGGTCGGATGGATCAACTGTATGCCACGTAGCCCACATTGTCAAAGTAATGCGGTAGACCCTCTTTAACATGTGTTAAAAAATAAATAAAAAACAAGGACCTCGAGGTTAAATTAGCTGAGGGAATGGGGCATTTCGGTCATTTGACCAAAATGACCCATCCCATCACCTAATTTAACATCAACACAACTTCCCATCCAGTCACCCATCCGATGGCTGCTGCAGCCTGAGCACACTTAACTATAGTTTTCTTACATGAGCTACTGGTGGAACAGCTAGTCCTTGCTAATAGGAATGCCTCTTCACATCCTTATGGCGTATCCGTATGACCGCCCGTCCCACAATGGCCAATAGATGTTTTGTAGACAGAGATATCACATACGGCTTATTAGAAGCAACCATCTACGTTATTATCGGTCTTCGCACACATTTCTAATTACAGACCTGCTTGCCGCGTATCACACACATCTTGTTATATTGAACCATTTCTGTTCTCTTGCCTAATCATAAACAGTTCATCCGAGTGAACCGTATGCTGTACATCGCACACACCTTGATCGGGCTGACCATTTCTTTTGTGTTGCCCTATCACAAACAGTTCATCCGAGTGAACCGTATGCTGTGTATTGCACACGCCTTCATCTGGCTGCCCGTTTCTTTTGTTCCTCCTCATCACAAACAGTTAATTGAACTGAACCGTATGCCCTTCATCACACACACAACTAAAACCTAAACCGTGTTTGATGCATCCGTCATCGCAAACGTTTTAGACATTTCTGAAAGTTTTCATACAGCACCGTTTGCGACTATTGCATCGCACACAGTTTGTCAAAGGGTCTCTGATCGTAGTGTCGCGTTAGCAGCATCCTGCAGTAGTGATCAACATGGAGTTTCTTCAAGCGTTTTAAACCAATATGACCTAAACATCAGTGCCACAAATATGTTGCACTATCATTATCAACTTTACATCTTGGCATCAATATTATGAATATGTGTATCACTACGATCGAGATTCAATAAACCATTCACCTTGGGTGTATGACCAGAGAAGGTTTTATTCATGTAAATAGAACAACAATTATTCTTTGACTTAAATGAATAAATGTATTCAATAAACATGATCTAATCATATTCATGCTTAACACAAACACCAAATAACATTTATTTTAGGTTCAACACCAATCCCGAAGGTAGAGGGAGTGTGCCATGTTGATCGTATCAACCTTGGAATTAGTTCCAACACACATTGTCACTTCACTCTTAACTAGTCTCTATTCATTCTGCAACTCCTGTTTCGAGTTACTAAACTCAGCAACTGAACCGGTATCAAATACCCAGGGGATGCTATGAACACTAGTAAAGTACACATCAATAACATGTATATCATATATACCTTTGTTCACTTTGCCATCCTTCTTATCCGCCAAGTATTTGGGGCAGTTCCGCCTCCAGTGTCCATTTCCTTTGCAGTAGAAGCACTAAGTTTCAGGCTTGGGTCTAGCTTTGGGCTTCTTCATGGGAGTGGCAACTTTCTTGCCATTCTTCTTGAAGTTCCCTTTCTTTCCCTTGCCCTTTTATTGAAACTAGTGGTCTTATTAACCATCAACACTTGATGCTCTTTCTTGATTTCTACCTTCGCCGATTTCAGCATCGCGAAGAGCTCGGGAATCATTTTCGTCATCCCTTGCATATTATAGTTCATCACGGAGTTCTAGTAGCTTGGTGATAGTGACTAGAGAACTTTGTCAATCACTATCTTATCTGGAAGATTAACTCCCACTTGATTCAAGTGATTGTAGTACCCAGACATTGTGAGCACATGCTCACTGGCTGAGCCATTCTCCTCCATCTTGTAGGCAAAAGTACTTGTCAGAGATCTCATACCTCTCGACATGGGCATGAATCTGAAATATCAATTTCAGCTCTTAGAACATCTCATATGCTCTGTGGCATTCAAAACATTTTTGAAGTCCCGGTTCTAAGCCGTAAAGCATGGTGCACTAAACTATCAAGTAGTCATCATATTGAGTTTTCCAAACGTTCATAACGTCTGCATCTGCTCCCGTAATATGTATGTCACCTAGCAGTGCATCAAGGACATAATTCTTCTGTGCAGCAATAAGGATAATCCTCAGATCATGGACCCAGTCCGCATCATTGCTACTATCATCTTTCAACTTATTTTTCTCTAGGAACATATCAAAAATAAGGGAGGTATAGCGCGAGCTATCGATCTACAACATAGATTTGCAAATACAATCAGGACTAAGTTCATGATAAATTAAGTTCAATTAATCATATTACTTAAGAACTCCCACTTAGATAGACATCCCTCAGGTCATCTAAATGATACGTGATCCAAATCAACTAAACCATGTCCGATCATCACGTGAGATGGAGTAGTCATCAATGGTGAACATGTCTATGTTGATCATATCTACTATATGATTCACGTTCGACCTTTTGGTCTCTAGTGTTCCTGTTAACACCAGATTTTGGCATGGTCAAAAGCATAATTAAGAAGACCTCAAATTGGAAAGTGCTCATAGTGAAAAAGTACCGTATCATTAAAAGAAGAAGCTTTGATATTTGTGCAATGGCCATCCGGTCTCATCTCTAAGGCCGAAGTTCTGAGATTTTGTATCCAGAACACTATTCGGCTGATTACGCCCTCAAGACTGCCTCGTATGGAAAAGTGATCTACATGCATTGTCTTCGTCTCATCGAAACGATCAATTTTGATATAAAAATCATCCAAATCCGTGTTTGTATGCAAAAGTTAGAGAAATCGGAGTGCAGCCTTGTCATGAGGCGAGATGTGGCGCGCCCTACCGGACGCATGTCTGATGGGTAGCGCGAGGGAATAGATGTTTTGCGTGACTATTTTGGACCAGAAGATGGTGTTGAATCGAAAAATGTTCAATATGAAAGCTGTTCGTCTCGTCGAAACGGTCAAGATTGCTTTTGGACTCATTTCCATCCGAGGTCGTTTACCAACACAAAAAAGACCCGCAAGGTGCAGCCAGTTTAAACTGAACAATTTTGGAAAGTTCGGATAAAACCAATCCGAATTTGACTAGGGTTTTGGACGTGAATCCAAGCCTTTTCCTTGCACGGGAAGTCCAGCCGCCTCTTATATACCTAAGGGGTGATGGCTAATTGAACAACACACAATCGATCAAATCATTTATCACTTTTTATCTTTTATCTTTTCTTCTTAACCCTAGTTCTTCTTCTTCCTTGTTCTTCGTCTGTTCTTCTTGTTGTAGGGCGGCGAACCTCGAGGCCCTATGGGCGATCAGGTCGACGTAGGGCAGCCCATAGCCGCCGCGCGCCCTAACAGGGTCCCTCCCGGGCGCGTGGGGTTTCGGGTCATCAAAAGCGCCAGCCGGATTGCTTGCATACCGCGCTTCCGGACGGGTCTCCTTCGACGTGAGCTGCGGTGCATCACTCTCGGCATTGGAGGTACACGGTGACGTGTTCGTGTGCGAACACACTTTTTGGCGACTCCACTAGGGAAGAAGCTTTGAACGGTCCCCAGCCCGTTCTTGCTACGAAGAGATTGTCATCAAGTTGCTGCAATCTACAAAGGTAATATGAATACCCGATTCCCCTTTGTAGACGCAAATAATCCATATGTTATTGCTGGATCACCTAATGAGCACAATGTATCGGCTAGACCTAGTTTTATCAATCATGCATCTAATTATGCGCCAAGGCCGATGCAAAATAATCTTCATGCTTCAAATTCTTATGATTTTAGCAACGTACAACATATGTATCCAAACTCTCATGCATCGGCATCCCCACAAATCCATATGCCGATGAACAACATGATGGGTTTGGTTAATCAATTTGAAACACCTTATGTTAAAATTTCCAATAGCATACAAGAAAGTGTTTCACCTTTTTATTCATCGACAACTAATTTGCAATATGTGAATCCAACCATGCCGATGGATGGGAGAATCGGCCATGCTACTACTAGTTATTCAGCCAATTACTCTCAACCGTCATATGTTACATCTCATCTCAGTAATTTTTCAGCACCATACACAACTGTAGATGTTCATAATTCGGCTTCACACCTTCCCGGTCATAGCCGAATAAATGTAAATTTTACAGGAGAGGTTGTGCCCAATATTGTAGAAGATGAGGTAGTAGTGGCTGCATTGAAGAATTTAGCCCAAAATAAGAGGATTAGTGCTCTTTGCCTTGAACAACATGAAAAGGGGCTATTTCCTGATTATGCCGCAATAAAAGCTAGAGTTTTGCAAGAAGATGAATCTTTGCCAATTGATAAAATTGGCGAGCAAAAATATGGTTTTACAACAATACATATGCCTTCACCTAGTCCTACATCATATTATACACCCCTAAACTATTGCAAAATTTCGGCAACACCTGTGTGTCATTACCGAAAGAATCTAAAAACATTGGGGGGCAATCATATACGGAGTGGGCTGAAATTGAGAAAAAGCTTAAAGCCAACTTTGTCGCTCGCCGCCAGAAACAAATAGAAAAAGAATTAGCTCAGATAAAAGAAGCATTACCAATTGGTAGTATAAATGAAAAGAAGGATGATTTGGAACTTGAAAGTGCTTCGGTTGAAAAAGCCGAATCAAGTAGTATATATTACGAATCCATCAAATCCAAAGAGGCAAGCATTATTGAGAAAGGGCATGGAAAGCATAGCAAAACAACCATGCTTGATTTTTCTGAAGTTAATGGAACCTACTTCCTGCCCTATGAATTCCGTGCCGTAGAAATTCACAAGCCTCAAGGACAAGAGCAAGTAGCCAAACAAAGTTCGGATGATAAGGATCTTCAAGGTAATGATGCATGGAATAAAGAAAAAGATGATGAAAAGGCGTTGGAGAGTCATCCAAAGACGAAGCTAGATATTGTTCAAGTCACACCACCATCATTCTCTCCCAACGTATTTGAAGAGGTATGCATAGCGAGTAATTTACCTATTTTTAGATTTGGTCACGACTTCATTGTTGATGCATCTATAAGAAATATTCTCATAAGTAATTTTGAAATACCAATGAAGAAGGGTAATTTAATTGTTAGCAATAAAATTGTTATGGAACATATCGATCAACCCATTGCGCCATTTATAAAGACCGATAATGATTTATTGTTACAGCCAAAGCTTTCCCCGTTGCTTTTTCTAAAGTTCATATCTAGTTGGGTAGCTTTGCTTATTTCTTATTTGGCTTACACTTGGTCTCAATTGAGACATGTATGTTCTAACTATTTTCGATTCATAAATTTAAATCCAAGGTTAAAATCTTCTGAGCAAACCGATGCCAATATAGTTTCTTATCCAAAGACATCGGAGATAGAGTGCAAAACACAATGCATAGCTGAATGGGGTGATGCAAAATCTGAACCATTCATTTGCTTAACTCAAAGCCGTTCTCACAACAAGATCGGCTAGAAAATAAAAATTACCTTCAATTCCAATATGTGTGATCAAATCTTTGATTTATTGTTGAGAAATAATTATATTAGAATTCTTGATCACCATGTTGAGCCATCTGTCCAGGGACGAATGTATTGAAAGTTGCATGATTCGTCCAAGCATAATTTTGAGGATTGCAACATGTTTCGTCAAATAATTAAATCGGCCATTGATAAAGGATGATTGAAATTTGTTGAGACACCAAGAGATAACCAGTCTATTCCGATTGGTCCCGATGGCAGAAAATTTTTGCATCGGCTGCTTCAAGCCGATCCACTTAAAGAGAAGGTAAAAATTGCAGGTGATGAGACCAAGCTTTCAAGTAAAGAAGTTGTTGAAGAGCATAATGAACATAATCTTGAGGGCGAGAAATCCATCGAAGCTACAATGGAGACGCCAAGGACTGGGGGGTAGCAAGAAAATACAATGATTGACGAAAGCAAACCAAAAGAAAACAAAGGCCGAAATAAGCGCAAGTGTAAAAGATCAAAAATCACCTTCGCTGAACTATTGGATATATATCAAAAGAAGAGTGAAGATAGGAATACTTATCGGCCAAATCATGCAAAGAAACCAAGATCACCCCAAGGCGCAAATATGAGGATTGGTATTGGAAAAGTGAGAATTTTAATGCAACATATTCATATCCTTATTTTGGGCCGCCAATGCCAATGACGTGGATGCCTCCCTATGCTCATATAGATCCATATCCATCATGGGACATGTCTAATACAAGGGCACATTCTCCATCTTATTTTAGACCATCTCACCAATATTATGCAGCTCCGAGAAGATCAACATTTGAACAATCACATGTTAAAGACAGTTTCAATCATAAGGAATCGATCCAGAGCTCAAGGAAGAAGAAAGAGGTGGTCAAGCAAGTTTACCGTGTTAAAAGAGATGGTCGTAAGAGTGCAACTTCAGATCTGATCTCAAATGAAAAAGAGCCAATTAATGTGTTGACATTGGCTACTAAAGACAATGAGACAAAGCAACCAGTTATTGAGAGTCGAAGTGCCAAACCTAAAGAAAAGAAGTTGAGAGTGCACAAGGCCAAAAGGGAATTGCCATTGGTTAAAACAGAATCACAGCCAAGATGACTGCTCGGTTTATCGTATTGGCAAAAGAAAAAATTACAAAAACTTAGTGCACAAGAACTTGAAGAAAGGAACATGTCATGGGTTCCCAAAGGAACTGCTTAAAATAAGAATTATGTGCAAGCTTCCGTTATAAGAAGTGCGGCAAAGGTGAATAAGGAAAAGAGTGAAAACTATGAAGCACCAAGCCGAAGGTTTCAACATCTTTGGTTTACACATTATCCATATTTTTCAACTATGCCATTAACGCCTATGCCATGGAATTCGTCATCAGGTATGATTGGTAACCCTCAATGGGCTTATTTTAATCCATGAATGCAATATAATTTCTTACGTCATGAAAGGGTATTACCAAGTCACTATACATTTGATTAGCTACAAGTTTGTTGCTGATCCAAAGGGCCAAAATACTTGATTTGTCATTTAATTTGTTTATTTCGGCTATATGTGCTTTGAATGAAGTTTACATGGTAATGGCCAATATTTATCTATCGTCCTAAGAGTATGTCAATGCATGGCCGGTGTAGTATTCTAACATCATCCTTAGTTCGATTGGAGAGCGAGACAAGGTGCGTGCTCATGGGAATTTATATGTATTCCTATATTACGATTGAATGGAGTTGAAACATCATGACCGATGTCATTGAATATATGCTGCATAGACCAATTCATAGCTGCAGAGTTGGTTACTCGGCTTATATTTTGTTTGGATATGATTTGGCTTATGCATCTTTGAGATCTATAAAAGGCCAAATCATAGCTGGTTTTATTACTGAACATCGGATTAATGTCATGCATAATATTGATATTAGCCTTGTCTCTGTAGTACTATGGAGATTATGTTTTGATGGTTCAACTCATAGCAATAGCCAAAGTGTTGGTGTTGTTTATATATCTCTTTATGGTACTATTTTTGAAGCCTCATGCCGCTTAGAATAATTTTATGCACGATTAATCAAGCCGAATATGCATTGTTATTCGGATTGACTCTTTTACTTGCTATAGGTGCTATACATATTGAGGCTTTCGGTGATTCGTTATGAGTAGTGCAACAAATATCCAAGGGTTATCAATGTTTTAAAGAATCACTTATAGTTTATCTTGGGGTATGTCTGTAACATCCGAAAATTCTAAATTTTGGAATGTTATAATAAATAGATAGATTGATTGATTGTTTCATTGTTGTGTGATTGATTGACTGAAATCCGAAACTTTTTGAAAGTTAAATGAGAGGGAATAAAAGGACTTTCCCAAACTTTCATATTTCTTTCTGATCTCCGTGAATTCAAATACTTTTCATCACAAAACCTTGGAGAGAAGATGACATGACTTCTTCCATTTATTTTAAATGAAATGGGGTGTTTGAAAATATTTGAATTTCAGTTGGGAAAATATTTCCAATTCTGAAACTTTATGCAACTCAATGATTTTCATGACAGAAGATAAAATGACTTCTTCAAATTATATGAAATATGAGTTGGGAGTTTCAAAGAATTAAATTCAAAGTTCTTTTGAATTTATTTTCAATTTGGAGTTATTTGAGTTCTATCCAAATTATTTTTCTCCAAAAATAAAATATATGGAAATTAGGGTAACATGATTCCCTACAGCAGAAAATTGGAGAGAAATAAATTTGAATTAATTTTGGTTTTTTTAAATGATTTTTGTTGGATTTTAATAGACTAGTAGCACTCTTTGATTTATCTGAATTTGTGTGGATTTTATTTGAAGTTATAAAAATGTTCATGTCGTAGAAAATCTTTTTCTGAAAATTTTGATATATTATATGTCTATATTAATATTTTTATTTTTGTTTGTTTTATTTGTTTTGTTTGTCTGGAAAAAAAATCTTTATAAAAAAAAACTTCGGACCGACCGGACCGGGCCGGCCCAGTTCGCCAGGCCACGGCCCAGCCGGCCCACGCCACTCGTCCCCGAGCTCAGGACGGTTTCCCGAGCTAGCACGACGCCGCCGCCATGACCGTCTCCACCACCTCGCCGCCCTTGCCCCTCCTCCACGCCTTGCGCCTCCTCACCCTCCTTAAATAGCGGAGCACCGGGCCCCTCTCCGCGACGCCGCCGCCGCATCTCGCCTCGCGCCACCCGCTGCGGTCGTCCTTGCAGATCGCCGCCGCCGCCGCTTGACCCAGCCGCCGCCGCCGCACCACACCCCGTCGCCTCTCGCCTCGCGCCGCCGCCGCCGCTAGCTCCGCCGCCCCGCGCCGCCTTCCCCTGCCGCGCAGCTACCGCCCCACCCCGCCGTCATTGCGGACCTCGCCGGAGATCGCCGGAAACCGCCGCCGCTGGTTTTCCGCCGTAAACCCCCCCGAACCGCCCCGAACCAGTATAAACCGCCCCCGTCCTCTTTATTTTATATTTTATAGGTTTTCTCTGGTTTTCTTTTAAAACCGGTTTTTGTTTAGGTTTATTATTTAGAGAACGTTCGCTGGTTAGGTATAGAAAACGAACGTTCGCCCTTTAGTTTTTTATTTTTCTATTATTTTCGGCCAGGGACCTATTTGTGATAGTTTTTCATACAGATTAGTCCCTCGGTTTCAAACGACTATAACTTTTTACTCGTTAGTCCAAATTCAACGAAACCAACGCCCACATCTTCTTTATGACCCCCTCTATCCGGATAAACAACTCAAACATGTTTTTGAAAAGTTTAAAATTTGAATTAGGTCAGATTTGAATTCAAACTTTGTTTGATCATAACTTGAGTTTCGTAGCTCCGTTTGAGTTGATTCTTTTTGCAAATCGAAGCTCTTGAGCTAAACTTTCTGATAAGGCCAAATTCATACAATTTTGGTACTGTTAGAAATTGTTTTATGTTGCAAGAGTTATTTGCTTGGTTTTGATGTTTTTTGAATCGTCTTCTTCATTCTTTCTGATCTTTTGAGTGATTGCTCATGTGTGGTTACTATTGTTTGCTTACGATAGATTGACCGGAGTGTGACGAGTAGAACTATCAAGAGTTTTGAGTGTGAATCATCTTCATCAACATTGCAGGCAAGGGCACACCTTGATCATACCTCTTTCATACCTAGTTTTTGTTGCATTAGATCAAACCTCAAACATTGCATGATTAGGATCTAATTAAATTGTGGGTATTGGGAAGTAGTTGATGAGGTAGGAACCTATTTGTCACACCCTAGTTAGTTCAAGCATTAGAGTGTGCATCATGTTTAAATTCCTTTTAAATTTGAAATGGGGATGACAGAACCCCCAGCACCCCCCTGGAACAACTAGGGTTTACTAAAAACTTTACCAATGAACCTGAAATGCCCTTCTAAAAAGCCCACCCTTTTTGTTTTAGGTTAAAACCTTTGAAAAAAATGGTGCACATTTTTCTACGACATCAAAGGTCATTGGATTAATCCTTATGGTATTTGCATTTGGGCATTTAAATGCTATAAAATATTTTAAATGCTCAAATAATCATAAACTAAAATGTTTGCTGTTGGATATATTCTAAGCAGTGGCCATGAATAATTTTATGATTTATGGTAATGCCCTGGTATTTTTAATAAAACCCTGAAGTTACAGATATAATAAATAAACAAGAAAAACAGAAAAAAAGGAGAGAGAGAAACTTACCAGGCGCAGCCCACCAGCCCACCTGGCTCGGCCCAGCCGACTGGCCCTTGCCAGTCGTCCTCCTCCTCTCGCCAGGAGGACGAGGAGCGCGTGGCCGGCGCCCGCGGCCACACGCCGGCCACCTCCTGCTTCCGCCGACGCCCTGGAGGTGCCTACGAGTGCCACGCCGACCCCCACGTCTCCCCCTCTTTCTTCCCACTCTCCCCGTGGCTTCTCCCCCTCTCTGGCTCTCTCCCCATCTTCCTGCCGACGCAGCCGTCGTCGTCTTGCCGCCGTAGCCGCAGCCACCGTCGTCCCCGTGTCACCCCACCGTGCCCACGAGCTCCGCAACATCTCCCTCGACCTCCTCGACGAGCCACGAGGCCTCGGACGCGCTGCAACGCCGCCACCGCTGCCGTTCCCCTCGTCGGTCACCGGAGATCATCTTCGACATTTTGCCGCCTCCCAAGCTTCCCCGAGCTCGCCGTTCGCTCCCCTGCAACCACTGTGAGCTCCGCCACCGTTTCCCCCTCTTCCCGCGCTCGTCCGCGTCCTCTAACCACCTCTGCCATCGAAGCCGAAGCTCGCCGCCGCCACTACACGTCACCGTCGTGGCCACAGCCACGTTGGGACGTCACCGAGCATGCCTTCGTCTTCCACGCACCCGCACGAGCCCGTAGCATCCTCGCACACCTCTCACCGTGCCCCCTAGCGACTAGCTCGTCCTCGCCCGAACTCCGGCGACCGCCAAGGTCGTCGCCGGCATCGTTCCCGGCCTCCCCGAGCTCCACTTTCTCCACCAAACGATGCGGCTCGCTCCCCGCGTCATGTAGCAGCTCTCCGCCGTCGATTTGGTCGCCGGAGACGCAAACCCGAGCCCCTCCGCCGCGTCTATCATCGCCGGCGTCAAGCCGCCAGCGAGTTGACCCTGTTTGACCCCCGCGTGGGCCCAGGTAGACCCTCCTAAGTCTATGACAGGTGGGGCCGGTCTGCTAATCAGTTTAAGATTAGTTTTAACTAATTTAATTTAGTTTAGTCACTGACATGTGGGCCCAGGCCCCACTGACAGTCAATTAGCACTAACATAATTCTGTTAATTAGTTGTGACACTGACAGAGAGGGCCCACCAGTCAGGTTTGACCTGGCCGACCCAGTTGACCGCTGACATCACACTTATGTCATGCTGACGCATTAATTCAATTACTGGAATTATTCTTATATGGGAAATTCCAGAAAATAGCCAAAACTTCTAAAAATCATAGAAAATCAATCACAGCTCCAAATGCAAAGATTTATATATGAAAAATGATCAGAAAAATTTAATCTATCCATCTGTAATGGTTTCATGCGTGACAAAACAAGTTAACCTTGCTGTTTAAGCAGAATAAGGTAATGCACTAATAAGGCCATGTTTAATGAGCTAATATTTGAATCTTTGATTCAAATGAGTTCATCCCCTTCTGTTTTAGCTTGCATTAGGCCAAGACACTTTCATCTTGCCATGTCATAGCATGCATCATATTGTTGCATGTTGCCATGTGTTGATTATGTTCGGTGTGTCTTTCGTGGTAGGTTCTGCCTCCAAGGATAACCCCGAGTATCCGTCTGAAGGGCAGTACCCTACTACCACTACAACAGGCAAGCAACCATTGATCATTCCGATACAAACCCATGTTCTCGCTTCTGCTCTTGTTTACTGCATTAAGACAACACGATTCAAACTACTGTGTGCTACGGTAGTTGAACCCTTTTCCTCTGCATGACCTGTCATTGCCACAGTAACTAGATGAAACCCTCTAGCATGTGTAGGAGTTGTTTGAGCCACGTATGTGTTTCCTACCTTGCTATGCCTGCTATGCTTAGAGTTGTGTCAGGTTTGGTCCATCTGGGTGATGGGCTAGAGTGAAATGGTTATATCGGTAATGTGAGGGATGTGATGAACATGATTTGGTAAAGGTATCGATGAGAGGCCATGTAGGAGTACATGGTGGGTTGTTTCATTGAGGCCGTCCATAAGAACTGAGATCTGTATGTGTGATTTAAGATGCAGTTACTACCATACGTTGGGCCCGAAACCAATGGACCCTCTCGGCTTCTTAATCACCCTAGTACTCTGTCCAGGAGTTGCAAATAGTTTCTGGTGTTTGTAGGTTATGTGTTGGCGGCCGTGCGTAGCGCTGACCCTAGGGGTGGGCTATGTTGCGGTAGATACACCGTGGCACGGTGTACCGAGTCACCCGTTTGGTGTCTCGGGAACCCTGTTCACATCGTTCGGGGCCGTATGTGGAAACCTCGGCCGGACTCCCTGCGGATGGAACCTGGATAGGCGATAAACCTGGACTAGAGACTTAAGTGTTTAGGTAGGCCGTGGCCGACACCCTCGCCGGGCTTCCGCTTGAAGGTTGCCGAGTACATGTCGTGTAAACGGCGATAAGTGGTGAAAGCCTGTATGAAGAAGTACACCCCTGCAGGGTATAAAACTATTCGAATAGCCGCGTCCGTGGTGAAGGACTACTTGGTTGCCTATACACTTCATAGACAAGTTAATGGTTACTACTAAAAGACTCAAGATAAGTGTGAGTACCGAGGATGGCCCTCTTGTAGGATGACGAGAGAGGATCCCCGGTGGAGTATTGTGTTGGTGAGTAGTGGACTCGTGTGCGAAAACTATTTTACTAGTGGAGTTCCGTAGGATAGCTTAGCCAAGAGTCAAAGCTGGCTTGCTGCAATAACCCCACCACCTTCTTGAGAATGAGCATGTATAGTAGGTTCTATTGTAAGACTTGTTGAGTATCTTTGTACTCATGTTTGCTTAATCACTGTTTTCAGACGACAACACCGCCCCCTCCGATGGGTTCTATGTAGACCTTGACATCGACGAGTGACTAACCACCCAGGTGGTGATCCTGGCCATGGAGGGCCCTATGTAGATAGACAGGCTTCGAGAAGCCTTCTTGCTTTCTAGTGTCTGTACTCAGACTATTTACTTCCGCTTGTGCTTGTATGATTGTATGACTTGAGTGTCGGGTCATGTGACCCCTATCTGTATGAACATGTTATGTATGGCTCTCTGCAGCCTTTAAATAAAGTACTTGAGTTGTAGAGTTTTGTTGTGATGCCATGTTGTATGTACTCATATCGGGCATATTGTGTGTATGATTGAAATGCTTGGTATGAGTGGGATCCGACAATCTAGTTGTTTATCCTTGGCAGCCTTTCTTATGGGGAAATGTAGTCTAGTGTTCCTCGAGCCATAGTAGTCCGCTACAGCCCGGTTCACCGGAGTCCTGCTAGCCCAGCACTACTGCTCAGGACACTTGACTGGCCGGCATGTGTTTCACGTTGTTCCTATGTCTGTCCCTTCGGGGAAATGTCACGCGGTGACATCCGGAGTCCTGCCTAGCCTGCTATAGCCCGGGTTCCTCAGAGTCCTGTTAGCCCAGTGCTACAGCCCAGATTCACTCGCTGATGAACGATATGCTCGATGTGATTCATGTATGCCTGTCTCCATAGGTCTGTGCCGCTTTGGGTTCACGACTAGCCATGTCGGCCCGGGTTCTCTGTCATATGGATGCTAGCGACACTATCATATACGTGAGCCAAAAGGCGCAAACGGTCCCGGGCCTTGGTAAGGCAACACCCGTGGGATACCGTGCGTGAGGCCGCAATGTGATATGAGGTGTTACCGGCTAGATCGATGTGACTTGGAATCGGGGTCCTGACACTATTGCCCTGCATTCAAACCTTGGGAGTTACTATTACGTTATGCTTATACTGCTATGCTATGCTCGTAGACATGGATTGGGTTTTGAGAGTATTCATGACAGATGTGAGATTGTTAATTAATGGTTTACTTAAGGTGGCAACTTAAACACACATCTGGGTGGATTGAGGCACCTGGTTATTCTAGGATTGCCTGTCTAGGCACCTGGGTAGATCAGGATTGCCTGTTTTCTTTTGGACCGCCACCCAGGCTCAAAGGGATCATGAGACTTCATACTAGAAACTTCCGTGTGCAGCCACAAGCTATTATGGGCTCTAGCATAGCTGACTAAGCTGTGTGAACTCTTATAGTGGTAGACTAGCAGATGTAGGGGTTGTAGGTGGTACGGTCTACCCATCGTAAGGTGCAAACGCGTCTGAAAGACTATGTCTCGGTCATCCGTCTTCTCAAACACCATGTAGTGCGAGAAACCAAACAGAGGCGATCAAGTCTTGTGGGGAAAAGTGCGCAAACCTCTGCAGAGTGTATAAACTAATCATGATTAGCCGTGTCCCCGGTTATGGACATCTTGAGTATCTAGTACCTGGATTATCATGTGAATCTCAACATGTTACTCTAAAATTTTAATTTTGTTGGGTTTAATGATGTTACTTAATTGGGATTGAGAATGCTGTCAACCATTCTCAATGTTCAACAACCACCATGATAGTTAAATAAAATCTAGTTCTTTGCAGTAGGGAAAAATTGGCTTTTCGCGAAAAACCTTATAACCGTAGAGCTTTTCCACTAGCCAAATATGCATGTAGTGAAAGCCACTGTTCATCATTCTCTATGGTGTGAATTTGCCAGTACATTCAATGTACTGACCCTCTGTGGCTGCAACATCCCATGTTGCAGGATTTCTTATGACGAGTAAGTGATACGTTAGGGTTATGATTTCTACACTCAACTTTGCTGTTGGTGTTGATGGGAATCCACAACCTTGTTACTTCCGCTATTTTGGATTGAGGTAATTGTACTTTACGTTACTTATACATGTGATTTACCTCTGTTATAAATCCTCGAGTACTGTGTGTGTCAGCATACCGATCCAGGGATGACACTTAAGCACAGAGACTTGATCCATTCGGGTCGGGTCGCTACAAGATGGTATCAGAGAACATGTTGACTGTAGGACGTGACCCTAGAAACTGGCAAGCCCATAGCAAAGATTTTTCTCTACAACTTTACCTTTCCAAAAGATCTTTTACCTCTCTTCTCTTCTAAGCTTATTCAAAAATTCCCTATTAGTGAGACCATATCCCTTTTCCCTTTTGATCACTCGACGATTCGACGGATGAGACCACTCCAAGAAGTACAAGATATCAGACAACTAAGACCGCTTCGGAATGAAGAGGATTTTACTGTGCATCTGAATAATGGAAACTACAACGGTTGAAGACTCCGAAGACTAGGAGAATTGGAAGGCTCTAAAGAATTCTCAGATTTGTATTACCTAGCAAGGCTACCCTTATGGAACTTGGCAGACTATGGAAGTTGTCAATACCCGAGATCAAGGTGTATCGGAGAAAGACTGGAACAAGAAGCATGAGAACTCGAAGTTTTGAAAACCCTAAGGCAGGAGATATCAACTATGGAAGATAGCTCATGGCAATGAAAAGGGCAGAAACACGGTTATCCGTGATGTCATCGCCGCTAATGCTATTGTCACCGTGCTGAGTTAAGGATGCATTTCTTCAGAATGGATTTGATGGAAGAAGGCTGATGGAGCACCTATCAGTAAGATGAAGTTTTAACCTTAGCCGGTGTATCACCAGGATCTGGAGTAGTACATCAAGAAGTTTAAGGTGGAGCTCCATGAAGCCGTATTTTGACAAGGAAGCATTTCATCAAGAACTTAGGTCCAAGAAGCTGAAGTAGCAAGCTGGAGGAGCAAAACTCGAGAAACCAGAGATTCGTCAGGAACTAGACCATGGTTCATGCCAAGGATGTTGAAACCTAGAAGTTTGAAATGCAACTCCAGAATATTAAAGGATGTCACGAGAGATTTCACGTCAACAGAGATGATCTGGCAAAAGAACTTGAGAGAGACAAGCATGATCGGAAAAAGCCATTGGAGGCATGAACAAGGCTTGTAGATTTTGGAGACTCTGAAGATTTATTGACCTTAGAAGACCAAACCCCTGTACTATACCTACGTTAGATGCGACGATTGTGAGCTGTCATTTGTTTGATGTTTTTCGACAGCCACAACAAAAATGTGTCTTTTCAAAATTGCTGTTTGCATTGTGTGTATCCCTCTTTATCTCTCTTATCTCACCCCAAACCCATGGACCCAATAGATGATGAATGGAGATGAGCTTATATTTTCTGGACCGATGAGTCAATTGGAGACGGACCAATGGATTCAGAACATGGAGGATCACATGGAGAATAACCCTATAGTTGGACATGATATGACCCAGCATGCTCTTCAGTGCTTTGAAAGAGGTGCTGCTACTTGGTGGAGGATGTACCAAACCATCAATGGATGGCAAGGAGTAACCACTTGGAAAGAATTAAAGTTAACTCTGTAGAGATCTCAACTTGTGTCCCAGAAGTTGAAGCCTTATGGAAAGGGTATGAAGAAACCTTGTGCATGTAAGATTTGTGGAGAAATAGGACACACCCATAAAGAACACAAGGATGAATGCCCTAATTGTGAAGGAAGTCACCCAGTTGAAGAATGCCCAATTAGGTAGATTACTTGTTTCTTGTGTGAAGGGACTACCCACTATCCTGCTCAGTGTCACATTTACCCCATGGTACAACGAACCATCCAGCAGAAGAAAGAAGTAATGAAAGGAGCCCTCATGGAAATTTTAGAAGAAGTTGTGATGAAGGAAGAGATGGAGGACACGCCTAAAGAATACCCGAGTAAACCCTGCACTAAGTCTTGCTATTCATGTGGAGAAGAAGGACACATCTCCCAAAGTTGTTTGAATGGGGATCTAGTAGAATTCCCGACAGAGGAAGTAGAATATGACCCACAGGAAATAGAAGCCCTGATTGGAATGGAAAGGTCTAGGAAGAGAAGTAGATTGGATTCCAGGAAGGACCTGAGTCATATCACCTGTTACAGGTGCAAGGAGTCAGGGCACTACCTCAACAATTACCCAAAAAGGAAACCTCGATACTTGTCAGAAGTAATATGTTTTAGTTGTAATGGAGCAGGGCACTTTGCCAGAGAATGCCCCAAGGAGAAGGAAACTTGTGCTAGATAGTTGAGTTTGCAACAAAAGAAATGGAGTAGTAGAAGTGGAAACATTTCTTTTATATTGAGGTGTTGAGTTGAGACATGTAATGGAAAAGCGAGAGATTGTAATCATTTGAGAATGAATAAAGTTAGCATCGTTGGTACTGATATGGATTTTATGAGTTGTTACTCTATGAAGAAGGATTTTGACCATTTTGAGGATATGAGAAATGTGGTCTATGGAAGATTTGTGCATTTAAGGGTGGTAGTACCCTGTAAGAACCGTTGACCCCTGGAAAAGATAAGGATACTCCACTGAGTGGATTTTGGACAAAATGAATACGAGTTTTGTCTCGATATGTGTAATACCCCAAGAGTGTGTGGGATGAAGTTGGATACCGTCAGTTGTTGGACCAAATGTGATCAAGGAGTCAGAAGAGAATGTTAAGTTGATTCAAGATAGACTGAAGGTAACTCAGTCCAGGCAGAAGAGTTATGCAGACTAAAAAACGCAAGGAGGTAGTCTATGAAATTGGAGATAGAGCATGTCTTTGTGTGCCCCCTCTGTGAGGAGTTAAACAATTTGGAGTTAAGGGACAGTTAGCCCCGAGATTTGTAGGACCATACCGAGTTTTGGAGCATATGGGAGAAGTGGCCAACAAGTTGGAGTCACCCGAAGGACTGTCAGGAGTTCATGATGTGCTTCACGTTTCCCAATTGAAGAAGTGCCATGCAGAGATGGCCAATATTCCCCTGTAAGAACGCTTGACCCTGGAAAGGATAATGATGTTCCACGAAGTAGAGTATGGGCTTCATAAGTATAAGTTTTTACCTCGGTATGTGGGATATCCCACGAGGATGAAGAGATGAAGTACTATTGGATATAAAGGAGGTATGATGTTGGTAATATGGAGCAATGGCAACCCCATGACAAGTCTGAGTACTCACGTCTTGGTTTGGTGCCAATAGAAGGAAGGAAGACAGTACAATTGGATGGATTTAAGAATACTAGGAAGTTGGAACAATGATCAGTTGCCCGATGATAAGTTCAAGGACTACAAGTGATGAGATGGGCCATAACCCACAGGCCCCAGGACCTGCCAAGAAGCAAGCACATTCTTGCTAAAGGAAAAACCCTGAAAGAAGTTACGATTTTATCGACAGATGATTTTATAGGAGTTACGCAAAACCTGAGAGTTGTGAAGGAATGATAATGGTTGTTTGGCTTGCAGAATCTATGGATTTATCCGAACTTGGTTCGTCGACAAGAGAAATTCTGAAATGCTTGTGAGGATGACCGAGTGTTAGAATGCGAGATTCGCTAAACTGTATACAAGGTAATGATTTGGGTGCGTGATGGATTGATCACCGTACCGACTTACTCTTATTATTCGCCTTGCTATGTGGGACGGTAAATCTGAGTGACTTACCTATAGTAAAGAGACGATGATCAAAACCCTGTTTAAACTTAGAATGGTATAAGTATTTTTCCCTTGTACATGGCAGTTGTTGCCAACCGTAGGTTATACGGTGAGGATCAACCAGACCCATTTCCCGTAGGAGAAACCATAAATGGTTGACCACCATGAGATATCGATAGTTGTTTAGTATTGGCGCCAGACCCGTCAGCTAAGAAGACACAGTCTCGGAATAACCTTACCAAGAGGAAAGGACAGAAGAATTGAGGAAAAGGTTATGCCACTACCGAAAGAGCCCAGAGAAGGAATTTGCGGAGAATCTGAGAAGACCGGCCCCGTCAAGAATAAGGATGGAGTATATGAGTATTGATGGGACTGTAACAATGTTTCTAAGGGTGGTAGCACCCCAGACCCCTGTGACGATCGATGGATTTTGAGAAGACCCCAAACCCAACCTATTTCTTTCTAGCCTCTCCGAATCTCGAGGATGAGATTCATTTTAAGGGTGGTAGGTTTGTAACATCCCAAAATTCTAAATTTTGGAATGTTATAATAAATAGATAGATAGATTGATTGTTTGATTGTTGTGTGATTGATTGAGTGAAATTCGAAACTTTTTGAAAGTTAAATGAGAGGGAATAAAAGGACTTTCCCAAACTTTCATATTTGCATTCTGATCTCCGTGAATTCAAATACTTTTCATCACAAAACCCTGGAGAGAAGATGACATGACTTCTTCCATTTATTTTAAATGAAATGGGGTGTTTGAAAATATTTGAATTTTAGTTGGGAAAATATTTCCAATTCTGAAACTTTATGCAACTCAATGATTTTCACGAGAGAAGATAAAATGACTTCTTCAAATTATATGAAATATGAGTTGGGAGTTTCAAAGAATTAAATTCAAAGTTCTATGACTTGGATGTCAAAGTGACAGAGATTCAGATTGCAGTGGAGCAGCTCCAGGATGACATGCATGAGAGGAGAGGCAAGACTACAACTGATGCCTTTGCCAGAGTGCAACGAGGTCCAAGGTCGTCTGCAGTGCCAGTTGCTGACCCCAGAGCCACCACGTCTGCACCAGCTACAGCCTCAGTTCCACCAGCTCCAGCATCCACTTCAGCCTCGACTCCGACCACGTCTACAGAAGGCTTCGTCCTTGGAGTGCTCCGGACTCCACCACCACCTGAAGATCAAGCCTGAGTGTCGACTTAGCACTATGCATTTTCTAGGAACTTTTTGGTAACTTGTTGCCAAAGGGGGAGAAAATGTATAGATCATAGGCTTCGAGAGAGAGTGTTGCTTTTATTCTCTCTTGTTTTATTTGGTGGTTTTTCGAACTTTGCTTGCTTTTGTGTGAGATACTATGTCATTGCTCATGAGACATTGATGATCATGTGTTTGATCATAAGCTACACTTAATGTTTGCTTAATATTATCATCTTATCTATCTTATGTGATCATTCACTATTCTTGGTGATGAGTGCATGTATTTCATTCTTATCATTTTAAGCGCTCCACCAAGATGTATGTGACATGGAAGAGTAACCCATGACTCTAACTCTTTGTGCATTTGCAGTCCAAAGCAAATTTTAAATATGCACAAAATTAGGGGGAGCTCTTACTTGTCACATACTTCTCAAAGCGATGATATATTTCATGCTTATTATCATTTGTCGAAGCTTTGATCTATATGTTGTCATCAATTACCAAAAAGGGGGAGATTGAAAGTGCAACTATCCCTAGGTGGTTTTGGTAATTCATAACAACATATAGCTCATTGAGCTAATGCTATTCCAAGATGACTATTTCAGGAAAGCTCAATGATTGGCATGGCATGGATGTGAAAGTGGAACCCTCAAAATGCTAAGGACAAAGGATTGGCTCAAGCTCAAAAGCTCAAGACTCTTCATTTTATATTTTAGTGATCCAAGATCACATTGAGTCTTTAGGAAAAGCCAATACTATCAAGGAGGGATGAGGTGTTGCTTAATGAGCCTTTTGCTTCATGTGCTTAGTGATATGGTCCAAAACCCTCAACTACTTTCCCACTTCCACAAATGACCTAAACCATAAGCCAAACTCGGTCATACCGATTCTTTCTATCCGGCGCCACCGAGTTTCACTTGTCATAAGCCACTGCCAAACCCTAGCAATTCGGTTCTACCGATAGGGATCTTGGTCTCACCGAGATGGGATTGCAAACTCTCTGTTTCCCTTTCGTAACTTTTCGGTCTCACCGAAAGAGTGAATCGGTCCCACCGAGATTGCAATGTAAACTCTTTGTTTCCCTTTTGTAACTTTTCGGTCTCACCGAAAGAGCAAATCGGTCCCACCGAGTTTGCCTGACCAACTCTCTGGTTAGCTTATTACCAAACTTGGTCTCACCGAGTTTGTGTAATCGATCTCGCCGAGATTACGTTATGCCCAAACCCTAACCATATCGGTCCTACCGAGTTGCATGTCAGTCCCACCGAAAATCTCTAACGGTCACTAGGTTTACCTTTTCGGTCCGACCGATTTTGTTGATTCGGTCCCACCGAGATTGGAAAACTGTGTGTAACGGTTGGATTTTGTGTGGAGGCTATATATACCCCTCCACCTCCTCTTCATTCGTGGAGAGAGCCATCAGAACACATACACAATTCCAACTCATATGTTCTGAGAGAGAACCACCTACTCATGTGTTGAGACCAAGATATTCCATTCCTACCATATGAATCTTGATCTCTAGCCTTCCCCAAGGTTCTTTCCACTCAAATCTTCTTTCCACAAAATCCAAATCCTATGAGAGAGAGTTGAGTGTTGGGGAGACTATCATTTGAAGCACAAGAGCAAGGAGTTCATCATCAACACACCATTTGTTACTTCTTGGAGAGTGGTGTCTCCTAGATTGGCTAGGTGTTACTTGGGAGCCTCCGACAAGATTGTGGAGTTGAACCAAGGAGTTTGTAAGGGCAAGGAGATCGCCTACTTCGTGAAGATCTACCGCTAGTGAGGCAAGTCCTTCGTGGGCGATGGCCATGGTGGGATAGACAAGGTTGCTTCTTCGTGGACCCTTCGTGGGTGGTTGCTTCTTTGTGGACCCTTTGTGGGTGGAGCCCTCTGTGGACTCGCGCAACCATTACCCTTCGTGGG